>NC_079454.1:49019307-49074307 GCF_903798145.1 Danio aesculapii | reverse complement strand
AAAGCACGTTGTCAGATTACGCTTAATATGATTACTGCCCTTTTCACAGACCAGCGTGTGTATTTCATGAAAGGATTGTTCTGCTACTATTAATGTATATTTCTGCATTTGAAACCTAAAATAAGACACTTGTGATTGAAAACACTGATCATTCGTGATTTATGACAAGCGCAGTGCGGTCTTTTTGACCACCGGTGTAGTGAGCACATCAAGGGTTAATGAGTCGCCGCATACTGAACTGTGAAAGTGGAGTTGGCTTAGGCTCTGTTTGCAGAGTTATTTCATTTTACTTCATTATAAACAACAGGCACTTGCAGAAGGGGGGTTTGAGTGTTTGAGCACCAGCCCTTTTATCTCTTGGAGCAGGGTTTCTGCAGATATAATAATGTCAAATTTAAGACTTTAAGACCATTAAGTATTAATTTTAAGACCTATATCACAATATCAAAAACATGCATACACAATAAAGAGACACATATCACAAAATTAGTGGTAAAATAAATGTATTCTAAATACAGTAATAAGACAGGTTAGATGCACCATTAAACCTCCACTGACTGCGTGTGTACCTCATGAAACTGACGAGGCTCTTTAAAACGACAGGGGGCGGTCAAACGCAACCCACCGTAAAGTCCGACAGATAAACAGAGAAGTGGTAAGTTTCCGGAACTACGTCATCTCATTAATATCATTGAAGATTTTTAAACTAATTATGTTTTATAAATTATTTTAATGATTATAAAGATTTTATAACCATTCAACATGTTTTAAATCAAACCTTGATTCACCACTTGCTTTTGTTCATATGTCGGACAGCTCTACCTATTAAAGTTAAATATTAATGACAACAGAACATGAGTTGCTCTACAATTATAGTTTTTATTATGGAAAAAATAAAAGCAAAAAATAAATAAATAAATTACACTTACTTAAAATACTGATTTTTTTTTTTAGATTTAGCCCGCTCCACAATTCACACATTACTGTCTGGCTAGTTTCTGTGCTCTACTTATAAGCTAAAAGGGCAATAATGGTCCAACATTCCTGACCATTATCACCCATAAAGGCTAGAAATTGGGCATCAGTATATTGTAAACTGATAGGTTCAAATATTCTTTTCCAGTTTTCAAAGAAATAATTTGTTCCTTAATTATAGTTTGTAACTATTAAATTGTTTTAAATTCAAAATTGTAATATTTACATCAGTGTAAAACCTATGAATAGTGGAAAAACATATTCTTTAATAGTAAAACCACCTGGGTCTTTAGTTTCGCATGGCCTCTTTTTTGTTTTAACAAACTTATCCCTCAGTTTTTTCCAAACTTTTACAAAAACTTTCCTCCTTTCCCACTGCTGTTGCAATTTCTAGCGAAGAATTATTGGTCATCTGGTCATCTCTATGATCACGGATAGACGGATCATTAAGATGTTTCAGACAAAATCTCTTCAAAGTGATTCATATTCAACTGTTCACTCCATCAGTCTAAATCATGTCGCGTGCACCCAAAGCAAACCCAATGATGTCACATTCGCCGCGCACACTGGGTTCAATAACAGAAAGCTGATTGGCTATTGTATGTTGGTCTCATTTGTAGTTGGAATAACGCAAATTACAATTGGACTAGTGAAATAAAGAACTACAACACCACGAAAATCAAGCAACAACAACAAAAAAGGATTTAAATGAGGAAAAATAAGACCTGTGCAAAAATATTTAAGACTTTTTAAGGTCTAAAAATTCGATTTTAAATTGTAGACTTTTTAAGACTCTGCGGAAACCCTGTCGGAGAGAAAGTTCATCCTTAAAATGAAAGTGCCCCTCCTTTGCACACAGATCCCCAACTAGCAACATCCCCCGATGCTCTTCAGCTTCGCAATCAACCCGTGTACCAATCGTTAACCAGATTGGTTAACAAGCAAGTTTTGCCTTTAAATCTTTTTTCAAAATGAACAACCAACTCTCTGTGCTAAAATAATTTCCATGAGTGCCATTCTACTGCAGCTGAGGAGTAGAGGATGTTTGCAGCACAGAATGGTAACGCATGTGGCTCAAAGATTATGTAAAAATCACATGAAATCCTACATAACCGTTCAATCTGTGTTTGATTTAATACCACATATGAAAGTGGCACAAATCTGAATGAAAAAGATCAGATTCCATGTGGTTTGGGCTGTTCACACTGTCAAGACAAAAACAGATCTTAGTCACAGGTGGGCAAAACCATCAGATTCGGGCCACATTTGCCTGCAGTGTGAACGTAGCCTAAGGGTGCACTCACACTAGGCTATCTGAACCGTGCCAAGGCGTGTTTCCTGGTTCATTTGACAAATGCGAGTGCTCCAAATCGGGCCCAGGCGTGGTTCAGTTGGCCGGCATTGGCGTAGTTGGAAGAGGTGTGCCAGAGCATGGTTCAGTTGGGCTTTGGTGTGGTACACTTGTAGTGTGACTGAAAAGCGTGCCTGAGCCCGAAACTAAAGACGCAACCTCACTTTTAAGAGTCTGTTTCATATTTATTTATCATTCTTACTGTTTGACAAACTGTCAAAGTTTATTAAAGATGAACCCCCCAACATCCCCTCCACCCCTGCTGCAAGTCAGCTGCACCTCCTAATACCTGCAGCACGAGGACTTTTATGATCATTTACGAGCGTCAAAAGTTGTGGATCTGTTCCTCAAGATATTTGACTGTGTATCACTGCATCCCAAACGACTAAAATGATATAACTAAAGCAATGTCCACCATGCTGAGCGAGAGCGCTTCCCTTCCTGTTACACTTTTTTACAGACGCTAGGACACATTTCTCAATACTTATATCACTTTTGCAAAACTCTTGACACAGTGAGCACAACAGAAGTCTATGTGGGCTAAACTGAGGATCAATTCTCATTGTTTTGGCACAAAAAGCATTCCCTGACTACATCTCTCAAATTTCATCAATTCTTTTCTCACTCAGACTGCCAAAAATCTGTGTACGTACAGGACATTTTGCACGTGCTTACACACTGTTTTCAAGGCTGTTAAACTTCTGTTCAAAACAAATAACATCATGCAAAACTGAATAAGAGAGCAAAAATCAACAGCAATATTTGACTGAGACATATTTCACATCTAAAAATGCAGTTTAACCAGCCAGATTAGCATTACTGTTGTATCTGTATCAGTGGATGGTGTGTAGACTAATTCTTGTATTTTAAATTTACTTAATAAATAAATAAATAAATAAACAACATAAAATATTGAGGAATTCTGCATCATGTCTGATTCATTCCAGTAACATATATTGCAGTTATAAACAATATATATAGTGGTTATAAACAGAGATGTGTCCTTGTTTTACACTGTCCACATGTTGTTAGTGTTTTTAAGTTGTTTTGTGTGTGACCGTGTGTTTGTGGGCTGTCAGCCTTTGCTGGTGTTCTTGAAGAATGAGTTTATTTGAGAGCTGAATCAAGTGTTTTGGTAGTTGTAGTGCATTCTGAATGTGAAGTGAACTGCTTTGCCAAGCTGACAGTCGCTTAGGAGAATTGTGTGAAGAGTTTTGCAAAAGTGACCAAAGTATTGAGAAATGTGTCGCAGCGCCTGTAAAAAAAACTGTAAACTGAACAGTCGCATCATCGATGACATAAGCGTGCTCCGGCTCGGAAGGCAAAATGAAGTGTGAGTGCAGGCCGTCGGGGGAGAGGGGTGTGTGTTACTGACTGACTGAAGTGTGTGTGTGTGTGTGTGTGTTTGATTGACTGATGTGCGAGAGTCAGTGACTGTGTGTGTATGTGTGTGCGTATGTCTCACCCAAGCAGTTGACAGTCAGCGCTGAGGTTTGTGTGTGTGAGAGTGTGTGCAGCAGTAACACACACATGCGCTGTCGGAGTGTGTGTGGAACAGTCTGAACCGCATCGCTGGAGCTCCAGATTCTGAACAACACGTAACACACAGCGGCCTTCACATCCTCATCCCACACCAGCAGACCTGAGCACACACACTCCAACATGCACACTACATACACATACATATATTAAAACACAAAAAAACACACACATGCAACAACATAAATAAGCCTCAGCGCAAAAAGTGATTGTGTGATGGTCAAAAGTGTGTGTGTGTGTGTGTGTGTGTGTGTGTGTGTGTGTGTGTGTGTGTGTGTGTGTGAGGTCAGTCTCACAGTGGCTGGAGGTCAGTGTTTGGCTCAGGGCAGGATGAACGTCCAGCAGTTTACCCAGAAACATCAGAGAGGACAGAGACACTTTCAGACCCTCAGTCCACTGAAACACACACACACACACACACACTGTCAGACATGCAAACACAGACTGACCAGTATTCAGAGCCCTGTAGATGTATGTGTGGTTGTTTGGGCGTCTGTGTGTTGTATTTGTGCTAAAGTGTGTGTGTGGTATGTGTGTATGTGAGTGAGTTTGTCTATTTGTGTGTCTGAGTGTGTTTCTGAGAGTGTCTGTACGTGTGCTGTGTCTATGCAGTGTGTATGTGTGTCTATGCGGAGTGTGTGTTTGTGAGAGAATTTGTTGGTGTGTATGAGTGAGCATCTTTCTGTTGTGTGTGTGTGTTTGTCTGTAAGTGAGAGTTTGTTTGTAAATGTATGTGTGTGTATGTAAGTGAGTTAGTCTTTCAGTTTGTGTATGAGACTGTGTGTGTGCTGTCTGTAAGAGCATCTGTGAATAGGTGAGTTTGTCTTTCTGTTTGTGTGTGTGTGAGAGTGTATATGTGTGTTGTGTCTATGCTGTGTGTATGTGTGTCTGTGTGGTGTGTTTTCTTATGCGTGTGCACTTGTCTGTGTGAGTTTGTCTCTCTGTTTGTGTGTGAGAGTGTTTGTGAGAGTGTATGTGTGCTGTGTCTATGATGTGTGTATAAGCTTCTGTACGATGTGTGTGTGTGTGTTTGTGTGATTCTGTGAGCATGGTGAGTTTGTCTTTCTGTTTGTGTGTGAGAGTGTATGTGTGTGTGATGTGTCTATGCAGTGTGTATGTGTGTTTGTATGTGCGTCTGTGCGATGTGTATTTGTTTGTGACTGAGTGAATGTGTGTGTGTCTGTCTGCATGGTGTGTATGTATATGTGAAAGTTAGTTTGTGTGTATGAGTCAGTGTGTCTTTCTGTTTGTGTGTGTGTGTGTGTGTGTGTGTGTGTGTGTGTGTGGTAAGTATGTGTATGTTTGCTTATGTGTGTGCTGTGTCTATGCAGTGTGTCTGTGTGTGTGTTTGTATGTATGTGTGTCTGTGATTTGTGAGTGAGTGAATGTGTGCGTCTTTGCGGTGTGTGTTATATGTGAGTGCGTGTGTGTGTGTGTGTGTATGTGTGAGAGTTTGTTTGTGTGTATGAGTGAGTGTGACTTTCTGTTTGTGTGTGTGTGTGTGTGTGTGTGCGGTAAGTATGTGTATGTTTGCTTATTTGTGTGCTGTGTCTATGCAGTGTGTCTGTGTGTGTGTTTGTATGTGTGTGTCTGTGATTGTGAGTGAGTGAATGTGTGCGTCTTTGCGTGTGTGTGTGTATGTGTGAGAGTTTGTTTGAGTGTATGAGTGAGTGTGCCTTTCTGTTTGTGTATGTGTGTGTGTGCGCGAAGTATGTGTATGTTTGCTTATGTGTGTGTAAATGTGTGTGTGTGTGTGCTTGTGTGTGTGCTAAGTATGTGTATGCTTGCTTATATGTGTGTGTAAATGTGTGAGTGTGTGTGTGGCACACCTGTGAGTGAATCTGGTCCAGGATGAACAGCAGGAACTGTTGATTCGGCACATCCAGCGTTATCTGCAGCAGAACTGACACACAAACACACACAGTCTTTATAGTCTATAGACTTCTATAAGTCTCCTCCTTTTGCTCTAGACATCTCCTGAATCTGTTAAGAGGCATCATTTCAGATCAGATGATTGTGAAGCCTGATTTTCAGACTCAGAGCTATTCATCAGTGTTACGCTGATTCAGTCAATACACACATTAAATAAATAAAGTCAGTGTTAGGATTCATCTGTAATGAATCAGTTATGACATCCTGCTTCAGAACTGCATTAATCCTTCATGGCAGAGATTCAACAAGATACTGGAAATATCCCTGAGAGATTTTGCTCCATATTGACATGATAGCATCACACAGTTGCTGCAGATTTGTCGGCTGCACAAATTTGATCAGTTTTACTGTAGTACAATGTTTGAAGAATTATTTGGTATATAAATTATACAATTATAGTGTCCTGCAGCCACTGGTAAAATGATATCAGGGACTACAGCTGAAGTCTGAATAATTAATATATTAATTTAAAGAGATGAGATTGATCACCTTGAACAGTCTGGTCCAGCAGAGACGAATCCACAGCACTGAACAACAATCCTCAAACACACAAACACCAGTTAGAAAAGACAGACAGACAATTTCCTGAACATCTCTATGTGTTTTCACACTGTTTATAAATATTCGTGGCATTTTCCCTATCTGTAAAAAGCTATTTGCTTTTTGCCAATGCTAATTGCTATGCCATTTTATTTTATAAAAAGCCTCTTTTATAGTTCATTCATTCATTTTTTTATTTTATTTTCGGCTTAGTCCTTTTATTAATCCGGGGTCGCCACAGCGGAATGAACCGCCAACTCATCCAGCACATGTTTTATGCAGCGGATGCCCTTCCAGCTGCAACCCATCTCTTGGAAACATCCATACACACTCACACTACAAACAATTTAGCTTTCCCAATTCACGTGTACCGCATGTCTTTGAACCGGACCACCCGGAGGAAACCCACGCAAACGCAGGGGACACCACACAGAAATACCAACTGACCCAGCTCGAACCAGCGACCTTCTTGCTGTGAGGCGACAGCACTACCTACTGCGCCACTGCGTCGCCCCTGTTTTATAGTCTCCTCCTCAGTTTGTAAACAAATAAATACAGAAAAAAATATTTTATGAATAATTCTGTGAGCATTTCATACAACAAAATTAAAAATATCACTGATAAATCCTGCTTTTTCTGTAAATATTTACCTGACATGATTAATTATTAGTTTTCTGAGAAAATATTAACGTGACTTCCTCATTTGTAAGTCAGGCTGGATAAGTGTTGACAACCCGGTGTTTTTAGAGGTGTTTTAAGTTGACACTTAAACTATGAATATGGTCAAGCAAGCTTAAGCATGAATTCTTATTGAGAGTTTTGTATTAATAAATGCAGACAGAAAAAAAAAATAAAACAACTTATTTGTAAACACAATTTTGTTTTATTAATAAAAAGGGAGGATTTAAAATGCTTAAATTATTATTTGCGTCCTCTTTATTATTACTATTTGACTGTATGTCACTCATTATTATTAGAAACGATTTATTTTTACATCGATATACACTAAGAAACGAACAAATACAATGTACAGAGTTTAAAATGACATGTTAAAGTTGCAATTAAAAAACAATCATGAAATGTGTGTGTTTTACTCAGTAATGATGAGATGAAGCGTATTCTCCGGTCCTCCTCGCCATAAAGCAGCTCCCGAACCGCGTCCACGCGCATTGCGGACACGAGCGCCGCGCGCTTCCGCACCGCCTGCGGAAACGAGCATTATTTTTGACCAGTGACCTGCCACAAAGCGGTCAACAAACGTATTATTTGACATTTAATGCAAGTAACGATGAACTTACCGACACATCTGCCCTGTCCATCATCTCCACCACACACGCGACGCAAATACCGGCCAGTTCCCAGCGCGGGCCGTGAGACTGATGAATCTTCTCACAGATTACGTCTAAACTCGACATTTTTGACGTTTTACGAGACCAAAATACAAATTTATTTTAATGAATCTTAGTTTGACGAGAGTAAACTGTGGTTAATCAAAAGAACAAACAGTGTCAATGAATACGCGAGAGACGTCACAGAAACGCTCGGGGAGTCAGTTGGCGGTTATTTTAAGTTTGACCAATCAGAGATCACGACATCACCCGTTAACCAATCAAATCTCAGTTTGGAAAAATAACGGGTAAAGGCTTTTTCACAGTTGACCCTTCGCTAAGCCCCGCCCTTCTTAGTTACTGTTGCTACGCCTGTCAAGCTTTCGTGCCTGGCACGGCTTTTACAATGTGTATGCGCCGGTGTCAGACATTGCCAGGGATATAATTAGTAATTTTTGGCGAACAGGTGAGATATCCGAAAACGCCAGACAAGAAAGGACTGCAGTATACAGGAGTATATTCACGATACAATAAGCAACCGATTATAGAATAATTCAATCAAAATTGAAGCTAGGTTAGCCTAGCCGCCTCATACGCTGACCATTCAACAGCTTAGTTCATGCACAGCAAGAGAGGTGAAATTTAAAAATAATCTAATACTAACTAATTAAACCGTGATTTCTCTATTTTAGCCAAAAAGCCTGATAGACTAATGTTGTGTAATTAAATATAGCGTTACTAACCGACGAGGAAACACGCATGGACAGTGCTGCTACATAGTTCATTCATTATAAGAACAGCCAGAAAGGGGAAATTGGTGGATTTGTGCCGAACATTTGCATCATTGACCCATAACAATGTACAGTAAGATACCTATTTCTGTCAGTATATTTGTGTGCTCTTTATAAATTAATAAAAAACAGGTGCTGGTAAAGTATACAGGGGCGCCCCCAAGGGGTGGCCACTGCTACCCCTGGGTAAACTTTGGCCACCCCTGTGGCCACCCCAATATGATTTTGCTGTTGATATTATTAATTTAAATGTACTTAAGTAAATTTCCAATATTTAAATAAAAAAATAAATAAATAAAACTGATGTACAATGTTTGTGTAGCTGATTCACTACCTCTCCCCATCAGCGCTGGATCAACGCTGATGAAAGCAAACTGACGCATGCGCGCAGAAAACCATTCCCGTGCGCCTCACGCACTTCTGTGTGAATCCCGGTTGTTTGCATGCACGCCGATAAAATACGGCCCGCTAATGCTCCGTGAAACCGGAGTAACAGCCTTTTGTGCAGAGGTGTCGGCATTTAGGGAGTTTTGCAAGTCGACAAAACTAAAGTTTATATAATATGACGATGATGTTACTTTCACTCAGCATGGCTATAAAGAAAGGTGGGATAAAGAGTCAGGGAGGTAAGACTTCATAACATTAATTGTCGGCCATGAGTCAGGTCTAAGACAACAGATAATTCTATAAAATATATTTTTTTGTATTCTATAGAATTGTCATAATTAATATTTTTATGCAAAAGTTTTCTTAAGTGATCTTAGCATGTCACTCCAGTTGTTACATTGTTTTTTAGTAACATTTAGGTTTGATTTCTGTTATTTATTTAGAATAATAATTGTATTTATTTAGCATAAATATAATAAATAAATAAATATATAGAATAAATATAAATAAATTGTTTACTTACTCATTGACAGCACACACACACCTTCAATAGACAGCAATAACAATTTAATATTTACCTTAAGGTACATCAATTGAAGCAGCTGTATTAGTAATATTGTTACTCAAAAAGGACTATGGATAAATGATATTAATAGGGTCTGTATAGTGAGTGTGTGTGTATATAGTAATGCCTTTTGTTCAGTTTGTTCATCTGTTTTATTAATCTCATAATATTAACTCATTAATAACTCATTAATCTTCATAAATTTTAGATGTGGCATACTGTATGCTGTACAATAAAAGTATGTGAAAATAGCTGAAAAGTTATTTATATATATGAAAAGTGTTTTTTAAACTAAATATTGATTTTTATTTGGTTTGCGCATGCACTTGCTGAATTATTTCAAGGAATAAATTGCAATATTTCAAGAGCAATTAATTAAATGAATTAAAACCACATTTCATTTACCAGAAACAAAAATATAACACTGTATATATATAACACTGAATTCATACAGAATATAACACTGAATACATTATTTTTTGTGTGCCACCCCATTTGGAGTGGCCTCTTCTGGCCACCCCTAAGAAAATTTTCTGGGGGCGCCACTGAAAGTATATTAATCGCAAGTGCTCAGTTTGTGATCATCTCTGTTTGTTCTGTTGATTTTAATTTCAGATATTTGTGGCATGAAATAGATGGAAATATGAAGTTCAGAAAAGTTAGCAACAGATTCGCAGATTCGTATTTTCCGGATCAATAACTCATTATGACCTATTCGCGATTAGTATGATTAAGTTACTATGGCGAAGGCTTAAACAGAACAGTGAAAAATTCCACCATCCCTTCCAAACTTCAAGGATACCGGGTGTCAGATTTGCACAATCCATATGCACAACGCCTTGGCCAGTTTCCCTCGCTCGAAAGCTTGACAGAGCCCCTGCGCGTAGCTACGGTTGCTAAGCCACGATTGGTGGGTGGCGGTTTTGTATGGAGTTAGATTTGTTTCTTTATTATTCAATCAAAAATATTTCGTTTTAAAGAAAAAATAAGAATGCAGGAATTAAAAAAATAAAAGATTTCAAATAAAAACACGTTTAATTAAAAAAAAACGTATGTCAATGATAATAAAATATTTTGGATTGCAAAAAATAAACTATTGTCCTATTATGCAGTACAGTGGAATTTAAAAAATAAAAGATTTCAAATAATAAAAAACATTTATAAAAAAATGCACACTGCAAAAAATAAACTATTGCAATTTTATGCAGATACCACCTGATTAATTCATTGTCTGCTCATTCATTTTGCTTAACTTTTGAAAATCATATTTCTCATGTCACAAAAACTGCCTTGAAGTCTTTTCCTCACCGATGTTGAAGGAATGTTTAATGATTTTAACTTGATCTTATTCATTAATGGACTAATCTTTGCATTAATAGTCTAATTCTATTTTTAACTAATTACATGAGCTTATGCTGATGTGTTTATCCTCATATAACCTTATGTGCTTAACCTCATATAATTTTGCTCCATAACAGCTGTGCCTTTGTGTGACTGATAACCGAGACGTTAACTCCTCGGTACTTGTTATCAACGGAATGTTACATCTTTTCTTCCAGAGTGTGCTCATTTACAGGAACAATAATGGACGGGAGGGGCGAAGGCTCACTCTCTTGCAGGCTCTGTTATGTGTATGCGTAACTTTTTCTGTGCAGATTTGTTGTTCTGCCTAACAACTGAAGATTGAACTGATCTGGATGGCTGAAGAGAGATGAAGATTAATTGGGGGGGGGGGGGGGGGGGGGGGGGGGGCTGCCTGTAATGCTGTTCTCTGACACCCGGAGCTCTGTAATGCTTTATTCATCTAATTAATTAAATTTACAAAACTTATTTAAAGCCTCTGACTCATGTTTTAACCTGGGAGTCCAACACTGTCACCACTGGCTTGCATGGTCCGGGATCTGTAGAGCTGCGCATCGATGGATTTGCTCTTCAGTGTTTGGACTCTCAGTAGTATTTACATTCTAAAAGCGCTATACAAATAAGGGTGAATTGAATTGAACTGAATATTTCACTCAAAAATTAATAATAATTTACTTATTTACTTTTTCAAACTTCCTTCAGTTAAATACAAAAGGAAATATTTTGAAGAAAGCTGAAAACCTGTGACCATTGACTTTGACCATTTTTGTTTTTCCTACTATAGAAGTCAATGGTTATAGGTTTTCAGCTTTCTTAAAAATATATTATTTTGTGTTGAACTGAAGAAAGAAACTCCTAAATGTTTGAAATAGTGATTAAATTTCAATTTTTAGCCTCTGTTCATGTGGTTTATTTACGTTTACAACACAGTAAATAACTAAAAGTGTGCAGCTACTCAAAAACTACATTTCCCACTATCCACGTGGTTAGGCGGAAGTGACGTGAATCGAAAATAGTGGCTCTTGGATTTAAACCGAAATGGTCATCGATGTCCTGAAAAGAGGAGTTTAGACAGATAATCGCACATTAAATAAAAATGAATAACAGGATATGCGTTGGTGAAGTAAATGTAAAGTAACCGCTCGATTCGGTGGGTCTCGCGCGTTTTGAAGAGCCGTTACAGTTATTTGTTTACTAAAGAGTCTGACGCTAAGTTACGCGATACGTTTAATGTTACCTGTTTCTGCAACATCACCTTTCTTTATTTCTGCCAGCTTTATCTATTTTCAGTCAAAACATTACATTCGTTAGAGGTGAGTTTTTTTTCAGCTGAGCGCCGAGTTAGTTACAAATGTAACGTAGCTTACATTGAGAATGGTGAGAATACGCCATGATAAATAACCCATTAAGTTAGCCTTTTTACATTCATCTTAACTATATTATTGAATGTGAAAGTCCCAATTTGCGAATATAAAACCACTTTTGACTTCATTTCGGTTTTCACATCGTTTAGTTTTAGCGATAAAAATGAACTGGGACCATCAACTGAGCTCCATCCTTTCCGAGGCTGATGGAAGTGTCGCAAAAATGAGGGTAAAACACTGTATTTCAACACTAGTTTGTTATTTTATTCATTATTCCTTATTATTTATGTCTATGGGTGTCTGTTGTTGAGAACTGCAGAGGCTGACCGCTAGAGAGCGCTCTGTTAATCTACTAAATAAGGATGGTTCACCCAAAAATCTAAATTCTGACATCCACCAAATGTTCCAAACCTGTTTAAGTTTTTTTTCTGTTAAACGCAAAAGAAGATATTTTGAAGATAGTTGGGGGGAAAACATTTGTCCTTGACTTCCATAGTATATTTGTTCCTACTATTGATGTCAATGGCTGCTTTGTCGACATTCTTCAAAATATTAATTTTTGTGTTTAATCGAAGAAAGAAATTAATAAACTTTTAGAAACACTTGAGTGCGAGTAAACGGTGAGGACATTTTCATTTTTGGGTGAACTATCTGTTTAAAGCTGCAGTTAACCCAGATGTCATTTACTGATGTTTATTCTGAAGCTGAGGTTGTATGACTTTTAGCTATGAAATACAGTTTCTAATTTATTGATATTGTGTCTTACAAGGAACGTCTTACTACCCGTGGACGATCTCCCAGAGGGACAGAAGGTAAACGATTTTTTAAATGATTAGACCAATCATCATAATCTCTGACATGGAGAATATGCCGTATAGTTGTTTTAAAGGTTCAGTGAAGTGTCTGAAGTGTGCATTTTTATTCGATGTTTGATGTAATCTCAACTGAAACACGAATAGAGGGTGGGACATAGTGTAGCTATGCATAGTGTAGTGGACCTTCTTTAAAAAAAAACAGCCAATAGGTTGTTTTCACATGTCGTCATTGATGATGCGCAAAATTCAGATTGAGGACAGGAAGTGGTTCTTCTTCATAGGAATCGCTATCAGAACATTAAAATGTTTCTATTTAATGTTGTTTACAATTGTTTAAATCAGCCATAATAAGAAATACTGAACAGCTTTTATGGATATCCAGTAGTTTAAGCTCTTAAAGGGGAGAAAGTTCAAGAAACTGGCTTAAAAATGGAAGATGGCATGTCATAAACATTTATTCAATACATCCATGTGTACAAACTTTTTATGAACATGATCATTTGTTTGCCAGCACCAATAAAGAATATATATAGGCCTAGATGCGTATAAATATGTTAATGTGTTATTTAAACATCAGATACAAACACCACCACAAACAAAATCCAGGAGAATATAAATAATGTACCCTACCTATTAATGACTGTAATGAAATCTCCGCCTTGTTTTGCAATAATCCAAGTCTTTACTAGTGTCTCTGCGGAATAAACAATGGTCGTGTGACTATCGAGATGCTCAGCAGCAGTGAATGTCTGTTGATTGTAAGTTCATCGACCGAACAAAAAAGAAATGCAACCCTTGCGACAAAACCGAACGGTTATTATTGTGGAGCACTTTTCCCCCTTTACAAAAATAAATAACGTAAATAATAATGTAGACTATGCATGCTTTTGTATGCTTTCATCTGTTGTTTCGTGATGTCTGGAAGATATTCGCATAAGGGAAAAGCTAATGTTATAATAAATTATAATAAACATGTTTTTGAACCACATAGTAAAGTGTATAATGTGGTCGGCGCCAATAGCCTAGTGGTTAAGTGCGCCAACATATAGCACCATGGTGCTCACGGCGACCCGAGTTCGATTCCCGGCTCGAGGTCCTTTGCCGACCCTTCCCCTCTCGCTGCTCCCAACTATTTCCTGTCAATTATCTGCACTATATTATCATAAGGTTAAAAAAACCCTAAAAAAATAATTATTAAAAAAGTGTATAATGTGTACAACTCTTTGTTAATGAATGTTACAGAACATGTTGTATAGTAAACAGATAAACTGTAATAAATACTGTAACGTTAGTGTAAACTGTGGTCCATTGTGATGGTGTATAATTATAGCGTAGAAAACTAAAGCTTATTGAATAATTTGTTTATCACTACATTTGTATTGTACCACAGCAACAATATAATAAATACGACAGTTTAATTCAAGTAAATATGTATAGTATGCTTCCAAACACTGTAGTATTCTTTCATGTAACGTTATGGCTTATACAGTATCTACTGCCTCGATGACAGGCAAATATATTTTAGTTCAATAGAAAACTTGGCTCTCTTCATGATATGAGGATCATGCCCAACATATGTGCTTATATTCTATTTATATCTCCTTTGAAATATGGTATAAATTGCAAAAATAGCATAAGGACTTTTCTCACCCATTATCTCCCATTCAGCTTTTTACTTCCTGCCCTCCATCTGAATTTCGCACATCACCAGAACCACATGATTGCAAACAACCTATAGTGTTTTGTTTTATTTAGAGTGGTTGAGCTCAAACGCAACAAATGAAAAGAAAATGAGAAGAATCTTGAAGGGGCGGGGCATGTCAGATACTAGAGAGCATTTGATTGGTTATGATGTGATGAGAAACTGTAGTATGGGTTGACGTGAATAAAACCATTGATCCATTTAATTGCAAGCTTGACGTGTTGATATCAGTTTTATATCTCCTAAATGCAAGTTTTGTCACAGTTTGGGAGCACACTAGCTTGTAGATACATTAAAAATGAACAATACTAATACTAACATCTAAAAAGCTTTATTTTAATTTCATGGGACCTTTAAAGGTAAATAAAGGTAAAGTTCAAGTATCATGTTAAAGTTCAAATAATCATATCCATGTCTGAAGTCTTGAGCATTGTGTCAATGCCACAGCGCACCTGAGTGTTGTTGCTGACCATGTCCATCACCTTATGACCACAGTGTACCCATCTTCTGATGCCTAGTTCCAGCAGGATTATGCACCATGTCTTGTAATGTAATGTAATGTGGGTATCTATATAGCGAATTTACCGTGTATGGCCTACACCCAAAGCGCTTCACAATTAGAAGGGGGGTCTCTCCACACCACCACCAGTGTGCAGTATCCACTTGGATGATGCAATGGCATCCACAGGACATCAGCACCAGTGTGCTCACCACACACCAGCTATAGGTGGAGTGGAGAGACAGTGATACAGCCAATTCGGTGGATGGGGATGATTGGGAGGCCATGATGGTTAAGGGCCGATTGTGGGAATTTGTCCAGGATGCTGGGGTTTCACCCCTACTCTTTACCAGAAGTGCCATGGGATTTTTAATGACAACAGAGAGTCAGGACCTCGGTTTAACGTCTCATCCGAAAGTCTTAAAGCACAAATCATCTCAGACTGGTTTCTTGAACATGACAATGAGTTCACTGTTCTCAAACGGCCTCCACAGTCACCAGTTCTCAATCCAATAGAGCACCTTTGGGATCGGGTAGAAGGAGAGATTTGCATAATGGATGTGCAGCCGACAAATCTGCAGCAACTGCGTGAAGCTATCATGTCAATGGAGCAAAATCTCTGAGGAATATTTCCATTACCTTGTTGAATCTATGCAACGAATACTTAGAGCAGTTCTGAAGGCAAAATGGGGTCCAACCCGGTACCAGTAAGATGTACCTAATAAACCTGTGATTTATTTTTTGACTGTATCTTTCATGTTTTTTTCTTATATTTGTCTTTTCCAGTTGTATTTGATTTGATTTCATGTGATGTCTATATCTCTTTGCATAATTTAAAAAAAATGTAAAATTTGAACCTGTAATTTCTTTAATCTGGTTTGACTGAACTGTGTGTCTTTCTGTCTGCAGATGTGTTTCCAGTCAGAGACTTCACAGTTGGTGTTGATTTGAAGCCCTCTTCCTCTCTTAGTCCTGCTGTTCAGTGGACAGATCTGACCGCCATCCAGACGCAGTTACAGCAACAGAGTCAGGTAAGACTAGCACCTTATCTCATCACGTATTTATTTATGTGTGTGTGTGTGTGTGTGTGTATATATATATTAAAGTCAGAATTAAAAGCCCCCCTTTGAATTTTCTTTCTTTTTTATATATTTCCAAAATTATGTGTTTAACAGAGCAAGGAAATGTTCACTGTATGTCTGATAATATTTTGTCTTCTGGAGAAAGACTTATTTTTTATTTTGGATAGAATAAAAAGCAGTTTTAAAATTTTTTAAACCATTTTAAGGTCAAAATTATTAGCCCCTTTAAGCTGTTTTTTTCAATAGTCTACAGAACAAACCATCGTTATACAATAACCTGCCTAATTACCCTAACCTGCCTAGTTAACCTTATTAACCTAGTTAAGCCTTTAAATGTCACTTTAAGCTGTATAGAAGTGTCTTGAAATATATCTAGTCAAATATTATTTACTGTCATCATGGCAAAGATAAAATAAATCAGTTATTAGAAATGAGTTATTAAAACTATTATGATTAGAAATGTGTTTTTTTTGTTTTTTTAATAATTATTTTTTAGGGGTTTTCACCTATAATGCTATAGAACAGTGAAGGACAGACAGGAAAGCATTGGGAGCAGAGAGAGGGGAATGATCGGCAAAGGACCTCAGGCCAGGAATTGAACTCGGGTCGCTGTGAGCACCTTGGTGCTGTATGTCGGCGCACTTAACCACTAGGCTATTGGCGCCGACATGTTTAGAAATGTGTTAAAGAAATCTTCTCTCCGTTAAACAGAAATACATACACATTACTTTGTAGTGATTTAAACACTTTTGAACAGAGGACTGAAGTGCAAAAATCATTACATTTTAAAGGTGTGTTAGTTATTATGCTTATTTAGAATTTTTAGTATATGTCACCAGAATGTGTCTGTTGAAGTTTCAGTTTAAAATATCACTATTTAATAAATTACCTGTTTTTGGTTGAAGAAAAATTAGAACTCGACTGATATGTTGTTGTTTTTTTTGTTTTTCTAATCAGGGCAGCTTATGGCTGAGTCATTAATCTCAATAATCCGAGTCATTCTCTTAAAATGATATTGAGCTTTTATGTTTTATGTCAATGATGTAACTTTAGAGAGACAAACCCCTTTCCTTAAAAGCAATATATTGACTTTTTTTAAAAAAGTGACTGTTAAGTTGTCTTAACTTTATTTTTGATGACCATCACAGCTAATCACAGTCATTTCTGTTGAGCATGTGAACACAGCGGCCAATCACCAGTGCTTAAGAACGTGCTCAAATGTTAGCGGGAAATGGACATTTTTTTTAATTTCAGTACAGATTGGTTTTTACAATTATTCACATAGTTCCTTAATTTTAAGGGAACAGTTTTTTATGTAAATCAACTAATTGTTTTTATTTTTACAGTGTTTGCACTAAATAAAACTGGAAGTGTTAAAAGCATAAGACATTTAATATGTGTTGGAATTACATCGGGCCCTGTTTATCTGCATTTAGTGCTGTCGCTTGTAAACAAATGTGTTTCTAAGTTTGTTTTGAATGTTAACGTCTAATTTAATGAACTGAATACTGCACTAGATTGTACTTGTCAATGAATGATGAATACTAAATGTTATTTTGTTGTTTATCTGTATTTAGTGCTGTTGTTTATAAACAAATCCGTTCATAAGTTGGTTTTGACTATTAATGTCTTATTTAATAATTCTGCAATAGATTGTTCTTGTCAGTGAATGATAAATTCTGAAATGCCATTTTGCAGGCCATTGAGACTTTAACACAAAATCTGCGATTACTGGAAAGAGAGCGAAATGCACAGCAAAGACAAATAGAAACATTACAAGGTGATGATTTCCATCTACTTCGATATGATGCAGTGAATACTCATATTTAAATACCATAGAAAATGCA
Source organism: Danio aesculapii (assembly GCF_903798145.1). Classification (NCBI taxonomy): domain Eukaryota; kingdom Metazoa; phylum Chordata; class Actinopteri; order Cypriniformes; family Danionidae; genus Danio; species Danio aesculapii. The sequence goes on along the minus strand of NC_079454.1, from coordinate 49,056,228 downwards.
GAGGACAATCTCTAGTTATTTTGAAGTGATATTAACTCCAGAAACTGTCATCCAGAGGAACAGAAGAGACTTCAGGATAAGCTGGAACAGAAGGAGCGGGATGCAGATCGGACATCACTGAGTCCTGGAATGGACCGCCGGATCGAGCACTGGAAGAGAGAGATGGATCGAGAGCTGATCAGTCTGAGAGGACTGATCAACAGAGCCACGACTCTAGGAAATCAGGAAGAAAGGTCTGTCCTTATTCTCTAAATCACGCTTACTGTCCACTATATATATATATATATATATATTTATTTATATATATATTCATATATATATTCATTTTCTTTTCGGCTTAGTCCCTTTATTAATCTGGGGTCGCCACAGCAAAATGAACCGCCAACTTATCCAGCATTTGTTTTACGCAGCGGATGCCCTTCCAGCTGCAACCCATCTCTGGAAAACATTCATGCACACTCGTTCACACTCATACACTACGGACAATTTAGCCTACCCAATTCACCTGTACTGCATGTCTTTGGACTGTGGGGGAAACCGGAGCACCCGGAGGAAACCCACGTGAACGCAGGGAGAACATGCAAACTCCACACAGAAACGCCAACTGACCCAGCCGAGGCTCGAACCAGCGACCTTCTTGCTGAATTTGGTCTTAGTGTATGTCTGAATGTGAGTGTGGATGGGTTTTTCTTAGTACTAGGTTGGGGCTGCAAAGGCATCCGCTGCGAAAAACATATGCTGGAATAGTTGGTATAATTTTTACACAAAGTTTCAGCTGGAAAACTGTTGTGAGCATTAAGGCTGGTTTATACTTCTGCGTCGAGTGAACGGCGTGACCCACAGCACATGCCTTGTTCATAGCCGTACATTTATACTTCTGCGTGCTGTTTGTGTTGCTCTGCAATAACCCTTCTGAAACGCTAGCTGACAGTGAGGTTTTTATGTTCCTCTATGTCGAGTTTGTTCGCGGGTGTTTTGTTTTTTCCTTAATGCTACTTTAATGTTTTTTTTATATAAAGCGTTTTTTTTTTTCCAAACTTTTTTATTACTAACAGAAAAATACAGAAATATACAGTAATATACAAAAGTACATATGCCAGAGAGTACATACAAAACATTCAATAATTAAAAATCGCATATTCCTGAAGAATATTATAAGTTTTCCTTGCTTTTTTATTAACAGTGTTCTCCAAACTTGTGCAGTAGTGCTTAGTCTCTTTAAGAAAGTGAACAAATTTTGACTTTAATCCAGTCCATTTTTTTATGTCTATGAAACTTTCCCAGATTAATAAAAAGCTGTACAAGGAATGTAAATTTGTACAAATATTGACATAAAAAACGCAAATATCTAAATTTTAAAGAAAGTTTTCCATATCCACCCAAAAATCCTTGTGTATATACAATCACAAAACAGATGGACTATAGATTCTTCTATGGAACAAAAATCACAGGACTAATCAATATTCCAATTAAATCTCTCTAAAACCTCTTTAACTGGATATATACAATGTAAAATGTTAAATATAACCTATTTTACTTTGTTATTTATACAATATATTTCATAAGAACACCAAGCTTTTTTCACATTTATAATTAAAAAACATTGGTCCCTTTTTAAGTTTTTATATATAACTGTATCACATGTTATAATATTTCTTATATATTTATTAGTATAACTTTGTTTAATGATATCAAGGTCTCCTAAAAAATGTTTTCTTTAACATTTAAAGAGTTCAGATGCAAAAGCCGCTAAACGTCACTTCTGCTAAAAATCAGCTAATGACATTGAGTGAATGCTTTAGACACGTAGTACATGTTCAACAAATAGACTTGCTTTAAGTCATCTAAATCGCAGTGTCAGCGCATTCAGAACTGACAGTTTGTTGGCAAAAGCCGCTAAACGCCACTTGCTTTTGACATCAAAAGTCACTATCTCCCGAGAACCAATCAGAAGGCGCAAATCCAATCATATGTTTTCAACGTAGCAGCGTGCTGATACACCAGCTTTATGAGGAGACTGTTTTATTCCGCTTTCAATTTTAAAAGATGGAGTTTGATGAACTGGATGAGCCTGTCCGACTGTCAGTGGATGGCAAATGAAAACATCCCTTACCTCAAAACTCTGTGCATTATACGAAAAAGAAAACACACTGTACAGTCGGAAGTGTAACTGCATTCATAACCTGTTTTTGCGCAGCGACGCTACTTTGAATGAGTCTGACTTACTATACATTAAACGGCAACTGCATTTCACATGGATGCTATGAGGATTAACAAGAGATGAAGACCTTGAGTATGGTGAGAATGAATGAATGACAGCTTCTAAAAGTGTCTGAGACATCCCCTTATTGCCCAGTAGGCCTACCTTGTGTTTTATTTGCTAATTTAAGCTACTTTTAAAAAGATAAATATAATATATAAAACTAAACATTATTTATATTACTTCATAATACCTTTACGTCTGATAAGCTTTTTATATTAATGGACAATGCACAGATATTGATGTTTCACAATGTTTTTACACTACATTATTTGTATCTACCAAGCTTAGTTTACAATGTTTACAATGCTCTACTTACATTAAAGCTAAATCCCAAATATCCGAAATGACAACAGATTGTTAAGATTTAATTAATGACAGTTTTAATGTTATTGATTAATGCACTTAACAGATTTCATTTCTTCATTTTCCTTGTTTTTTCCCTGGTTTATCACAGTGGAATGAACCGCCGCTTACTTGACAGTTTATGTATTTTAGGTAGTCTGTGTAATGTGTTTTATGTTCGGTAAAATATTTTCTAATCGCATCTTTAGTAATTTTTCAACTAAATGTACTGTCTTGTTCCAATAGGTGGATTTAGAGGGTTTTGCAAAAAAAAAGCAGAAGTGGATTTAGCTGGCTTTGACGCAAAAGAAAATTTACCTTGTTAAAAACCAAAGAATTGTCTAAAGTGACATTTAAAAAAAAAAAAAGAAGGTATTTTTATTAACTAGATGATAACCTTATTACATATAAACTGAAATTTCTAAACCTAATCAGAGGAGCCTGATAGAAAATGCTCATTTACAAGAAAAGAGGTCAGATGGATTTTGCATCTGAACTCTTCATATTTTCCATCTAAAGACTTATTTCCATACTCTTATAAAATGAAGAAGCCGTTCAGGTATGGCAACTTGAGGTAACTTTAATCAAAACACACAACAAAAGTCTCCATCTGGAGCTCCTTCACAGGACTCGACACTTGTAAACAGTCGCTCTATCATGCTTGCGACTCTCAGCACTGCCCACAGTCGTCACAGCTACCAATCACAGAGCTTGCACTATGCTTCGTTGCAACGTGTTGTTAAATTTTTTTGAAAGGTCAGTGTCAGCCACGGCGAGGGCTATGCAACCGCGTGAAGGCTGCAGCGGACCAAACACGTGCACTTGACGCAGAAGTATAAATCAGCCTTTAGTAGTACTAATTAATGTTTAAAATACTGTCAGAAGAATTGTGTGATCCTGAACAATGAAGTATTGATGCTGAAAAATAATATGTAACAGATCACACACATTAAAATATACTCAAAAAGGAAACAGACATTTTTAATGATATATTCCCGACGTTACTGAATTTCCTGTGTCTTTCAAATAAGCACAAATGTACTGCCCAAGACCTGTAATGGGTATCAAAAATAAACTAGAATTTTGCATTGATATTAAGTATGTTAGTAAAACACAGAGAACACAGACTACTGTAAAAGAAGTATTTTGACAGATTATACATGCAGAGGCAACGAGTACATTTAGATAAGAGCATTTTGGGAATATTTCGATTGAGCTTTACCTCATGTAAACTCAATAATTAATATGTTAATGTCATATTGCCATTAAACTCTTACTCTGTTTATTGGAAATAATCATATTATTCATGCACATGTAAACGTACTGAATGAATGTTTCTGATAATGTTTGTCTGTGTTCAGTTTCAGCTCTAAACTGCGCAGAGAAGAGCTGGAGCAGCTCAGGAGAGAAGTGGACATCATCAAAAATAAACTCTGTAGGTCAAATACTAGACACTTCCTGACTTTTCCACCTGCGCATATTAGATATATGCAATATAATGTTTCATGCAGCTCTTTTTAGTGCTCTGTTATTTCACTCAGGGCTCTCGGCCAGAGCAAATACACTGTGTGTCAAAATAAACGCACACAAATAAACCTCTGTCACACAAGTAAACATACTGACTGTGTTGGAGTTGGCTTCATGTTCATAACACTTAAAAATACTGATAGACTCTCTGACTCTGGGCATGTTGGGTACATTTATGTATGTTTGTGAATGTTTTAAATAAGCAAACTGCTTTATGTTTTTATAGTGCGACAGGAGGAAGATACATTTCAGCTTCAGTCAGAGGCCAGAGAAACAAGGAGACAGTATGAACGCAGCTCTAAGGTCAATAAAAAACACACACACACACACACACACACACACACACACACACACACACACACACACACACACTTATGTAGACTGCCTATAGATTTTTGGAAAGCAGTTAATAGTCTTAATCAGAATTAGCCCATTTAAGTGCATCTATTTTACCCCTTTTACCAGATGTAAGACAAGCCTTTAGTGTCTCCAGAATGTGTCTGTAAAGTTTCAGCTCAAAACACCCATCAGATTATTTGTTATAGCCGCCAGAATCTGCCCATTTTGGTGTCTGAATACATTGTAGCTGTTTTTGTAGCCTGTGGCTTTAAATGCAAATGAGTTGCTTCTCCCCGCCCACTGTTCCCACGTGCGCGTCTGCTTCTCATCATGTGTTATGTCAGATAAACAGCAGTCAGTGACAGAGACAGACTCGAATTAAGCTGAAATAAGCTCATTAGTCAAAAATGCCAAGCAAGTTTATTTGATGTATTTGTGGTGGAGTTTATTAAAGCCTTTCTGAAATGATGAGTCTCACACAAATGCTATTTGTGCACTTACACATATTAGTGTTTACTGACACCATGCGGCCGTGCTGATTATAGCGGTTAAGAATTACATAGTGATTTTGCTCTTTATTACAAACATGCTCTGTTTTAAAAATGTTTTAAACGTTTTAAACTTATAAAAATCATAGAGTACAAATATTTTAATCCCAGTTTATTTGCAGAAATCTCTGGCAAGGATCTAATCGGTGTGACGCAGCTTCAAAAATTTGTTTCAAACCGGAAGAACGAATTTGCTTGAAACAATGTAAAACAACCAATTTTCACTTTTTTGTGAAATATATGTGTCCTAATAGTGTTTTTAGCAGCGTGCGACACATATATGACTGTCAACATCTCATAAAACGTGTTTGGTGTTTTGTGACGCTTTAACTCAGACATGTCAAACTCAGGCCCGCGGGCCAATTTTGGCCCGCACTACAATTATATTTGGCCCGTGAGATGATTTCAAATATGTATTACATCTGGCCCGCCGGCCCGTTATACAGCGCACGTACCGCTAAAGGTGCCTACACATTGAACGCGTCAAGCGCTGGGTGGCGTCAGCGCAGCCATTCATTGTGTATGTGCGACGTTAGTGACAAAGCGCAAATCCGTGCTGAGGCGCAGAGCGTCGCGCAAGGGTGGCGTTTGACTCCCAATTTAAAATATTTTTAATTCGAGCGTCAAAACGTTGTGACGACATCTACGGGCGGCCCATATGAGAGCAGCCGGTGCCGGGAGTTCCCGATGTGGAGCAGGAAGCTAAGCTTAGCTGCTGCTAAGCGATAGAAGGGGCACTGCCGTCCGCGACACTACGTATTAAACTTTATTAAAGGGACACCACGGAGAAAACTCTGCTCTATCGCTTAGCTTAGCTTAGCAGCGGGCTTACTGCTCCGCATCGGGAACTCCGTCCGACCTAAAAATCAGCTTCTCTCCTATTGGCCACGCCCAGATGTTGTCACGGCGTTGGCGCCAGACTCCGGAGTCCGAAAACACTCACCTCTTGTGTTGACGCTCATTAGCAAAGCTGCTACGAAGCACACGCTCAAATCCAACCTCCCGAAAAATGGCCAAACGAAAAATAGAAAACAGAAGCTTTCAAGATAGATGGGAGACAGACTACTGCGCAGAGCCTGACTCCAGAAATTGATGCACTTGCATGTAAAAAGCGGTGCCAAGTATCTGGCTTGGACCCATGTGCATCATCAGAGTAAATGAACAGTGAAAAAAACTAAAATGGATAAATATTATTTTATTTACTGATGGCATGGTCTGTTCAAAGTTGAAAGAGATATTTTTTTAGGTGTTGGCCTTGATGGTCTGTGATGAAAAGATTTAGGTTTCAATTAAAATGAATAAAGTTAAAGATATAAGCCTGATATTTTTTTCAGTTTTTATTTTATTATTTTCTTAAACCTGTTCTGGTTTCAGTATTTAAGCAAAAATTGTAATATATTAAGATGGTTAATACAGTAGTTTGCTGTATCTTAAAGATAATAAAAACATAAATTAATAATAAAAATTTGTCTGGCCCTCGACAATGTTCTTTTTTTTAATTTTGGCCCTCTGTGAATTTGAGTTTGACACCCCTGCTTTAACTGAACAAAGAAACTCATAAAAGTTTTGAACCACTTGAAGGTGAGTAAATATGGATACATTTTCATTTTTGGGTGAAATATCCTTATAAGCAGAACAAGTGTTTTCAAGATTTGATTATAATAATAATAATAATAATAATAATAATAATAAGTGTTTATTAGCATCAAATCATCTCAGTAGAGCAAAGTAACTCTGTCATTATATGGAGTTTAATTTATGCAAGATATTTAGACGCGTTTATGATTTGTTGGTGTGGCCATTTTATTGTTCAGTGGATGTTTGTATTTTGCAGATGTTAGAGAGTTTCACTGACTCGTACCGTACGCACAGTTTTGATCTCGCTCGGATGGTGTCGCAATACCAGCACACTCAACAAGAACTGCGCGGCGTCAGGTAAGGGACCCTTTTCACAAGACTGTTCATTTTCACAAGACAGCCTCTTAAATCTTTTAAACGTTTGTATACTTTGTATTATATCATCTTTGCATCAAATTACAAAAAAAAATCATTACCACGTATGCAAGGTGTTGTGTGACTTTGTTGCTGCCTGTCGCTCTGGGTGGCAATCTGCTGCAAACTGTTTTTGTTGTTGTTGTTGTTCTCTGTGCGCTCAATGTATTTGATTAAATAAAATTATAATAGTTTTTACATGTCTTTTTATGTTGCTTTCATTACATTTATTGTTCATATTTGTAAAATACTTTGGATACAAACATCTTTCCTATAGTTTGTTAATGTAAATATTAGAGTAATGAAACTAATTAACTAATGAAATAAAATGAAAAACTGCAATACATAATTATAAATACTTACTGTGGTTTAATGGTGTTTAAAGTAAAACAACGTATATTAAGACATTGGTGATATACAGCATGACATGTCAGCAACGGGTCGGCGGCAGAGCACTCCGTTGGTTTGCAGTTAATTCAAACGGATCTATATCCAGAATGTAAGACAGTTTATCAAATTGACGATCCCTGGCATCTTTGTTTAGTTTATTGCGGTCCCGTGCACTCTCGATTTTCTTGTACTTCTCCAGCTTGACCTTTTTTAGGCATGTACCTCTCTTGCGTTATTATGCGTCTCTGAAGTTGTCTCGGGAAGCGATACCTCAAAAATGGCGCAGGTGTGACGTCACACACAACAAACGCACGTGACTGACAAAGACCGATAGCACTGAGAATACAACCAGCTTCTGAGCGAGCTGAGAGAGGATCGTGCAAGCTGTACTGATGTCCTATTGGCTGTTGCTCAAGAAAGTCGCTCTGTATTTGCATAAAGTTGAAGAATTCTCAACTTTATCACATCGCTCGACACGCCCACCTGATCGCCAGCAGTCGCTCGCGCAGACGGAGGTCGCCGGAAGTTGCTCACTCTTCGTTAAAACCACTTGTCGCTTTGCCACGAGTCCCTCGTAGTGTGAATGAGGCTAAATGCAATGTCTATGGGTGTGGGATGGTAAAATTGATCTTATCTGGCTGTAGTTATCAGTCTTGCACAATTTTTAAAACTTTTTTTGTTAAATAGGTCTCATCTTGGATTTTTTTTTATTTATTATTTATTTTATTTCAGCAAATAGGAATGCAAAAAATGTATTTGTGGTATTCTCCCATTCACTTTGCTCAACATCTACTCCACTATGACGACTTCACTGCTGAGAAACCTGCGAATGTGAAAAGGGTCAAGTGAATAGTACACTACAAGAGGAAGTTGCATTTTAATAGAACTGACTTGACATTTTTGTTATGGTCTTGAATTGGAGTGTATTATGTTTAAATATCAATAATTATTTCATATATACCCTGTAAACCTGAATCTGAACACAAGCAAACGCAAACTATTAGATTTCAGTTTACTCCAAGCGATGAGTGTCATTGCTTTTAAATTGGAAAAAACTCAAAGTTCATCCTGTGGCCAGGGGATTAAAGACTAGCAATCTTGTTCTGGAAAAGAAAATGACTAGATTTTTATAAAATATGGACCCCCTTTCAACACTTTTGTTAACCAGGTGGACCATGCAACATTTTTTGATGTTTGAGCTTTCAAACCCTTGTTGGAGTCTTCTTGTGTTGTTCAGATGTCTTACATTTCAGCAACAATAAACAAATTTAACCAGCACACACTGGAAAGCTGTGAAACGCAAGATACAAAAATGCCCTGAACATAGTTATTATTTATTTATTTATTTATTTATTTATTTTTAATTATTATTTGTTATTATTTGAATTTATGTAATTTTGTTTACATATTTTCACATTTTTAACCATTTGTCTTTTTTACTTTTTATTTTTATTTATTTAATTTATTACATTTTGTTTATGTATTTTGTTCTGTAGTTCTAACAAAACCCAATAAATATATTTTGAAAATATAAATATCAATAATAAATATAATTTTTTGTGAAGTTTATTTATAACAGGGTGTCCTAAAAAGTATTAAAAGGGTCTTAAAAAGTATTAAAAGTTGATAAATCCATTTAGAGATTTTTAATGCCCTTAAATGCTATTTTACAAGGTATTGCATTTTGTCAGTATGCTAAAGTTTGCCTGAGTTTAATCTTTGAATATTGGGATGTTGTGTAGTTTTTCGGATATCGACAAAATTCTGCTAGATTTGACATCACGCTGCTTTGTTTACTGCAGTAACCAGAGAAACCCTGTTATTCCTGCTGTTTTATAGGCGTCACCTGCTGGATTAGCATTTTTATTCAGTATATGATTGGGCTGCTTGACTATAGGAAAAATCATTATCACGATTATTTTGGTCTTAATTGTAATCATGATTATTCAAAATGATTACTGTTGAAGTCAAAATTATTCGCCCTCCTTTTGAATTTTTTTTCTGCAAATATTTCCCAAATGTAGCACAATCGCCTCACAGCAAGAAGGTCGTTGGTTCGAGTCTCGGCTGGGTCAGTTTTCAAACTCTGTGGAGTTTGCATGTTCTTCCCATGTTCGCGTGGGTTTCCCCCACAGTCCAAAGACGTGGTATAGGTAAATTGGGTATGCTAAAATTCACCGTAGTGTATGAGTGTGTCTGAATGAGTATGTGGGTGTTTCCCAGTGATGGGTTGCAGCTGGAAGGGCTTCCGCTGCGTAAAACATATGCTGGATATGTTGGCGGTTCATTCTGCTGTGGCGACCCCAGAATAATAAAGGGACTAAGCCAAAAAGAAAATGAATGAATGAATATTTCCCAAATGATGTTTAACAGAGTAAGGAATTTTTCACAGTGTTTCCTATAATATTTTTCTTCTGGGGAAAGTCTTATTTGTTTTAAATCAATTATTAGAAATCAGTTATTAAATCTATTATGTTTAGAAATAGGTTGAAAAAAATCTTCTTTCCGTTAAACAGAAATTGTGGAAAAAGGGTCGCTAATAATTCAGGAGGGCTAATAATTCGGACTTTAACTGTATATGTACAGTTATTTTCCTCCCTTTTAAATAAGAAAAAGGAAATAAATACAATAGAATAAAAATATAAAACAAACTGCTTTAAGCATCTTCACTGTAAAAGAAAAAACTTTAATTATAGCCACTAAAGTCCTTCAGTCAAGAGCAGAGAGGGATTTTGTCCTTTTGTTGTTTGATTAATGATAACAGTCGGCAGCAGAAATATTGCGCACTGTCACTTTAAGAGCAGTGCGGTTTTAATTAATGGTTTCACTTTCACTTTTTTTTTGTACTTTCTCTCTTTAATATACTATAATATACCATAAGTTAAAATGTTGACAATAAGGTCTTAAAATGTATGGACAAAGTCTTTAAAAAGGTCTTAAAAGGTATTGAATTTCATTCTGATTCCTGCATATACCCCGTATAAACTAATTTCGAGAGGATCACTTGCTTATGATTGACCACAGCTGGTCCCGCATTAGTGATCAGATGATTCCATAATCGCGCATAAATAGCCAGATTTCCTTACCATAGCCATCTTCGTCTTGAAGAATCCTCCCATCCTCCCCGAATCCTCACCGTTTTTTCCTAGAATAATACAGAGGAGTTCTCGAGACCTACCTGACTCCCCACTCCCCATATAAAACAGGAGGGAGCTTAAGGATCTTCAGAACTCGGGGCTCTCTCCCGGCACAGCATGCCAAACACGCATTTACTTTCAATCACCAGATAAATGTGAAGTTCGTTTTAGGTCAGGGCGGTTTAATCGAGGTGATTTTCATGCACATTTTGTCTGTAAAGCCGGTTCCAGTAAAACTCCAGCGCATGCGTTCTGATGGAGCAGAGTTTACCACACAGATTTCACTGATAGTTCACTGAAACACCGATAGCTCACTGATAAGCTAAATGCAAAAAATCGGTTTAAATTCGATTTCAATTTGACTTATCGATAATGAAATCATTTGATTGTATTTCAGGGAATGCTTATTTTTGCTTCTTACCTGCTTTTGGTTAATGAGATCTCTGACTGTTATGTTGTGTGTGTTTCAGGGTCAGCGTCTCTGAGCTGAAGGATGAGGTGCGAGGTCTCGTGCTGAGAGACGCTCATCCTTCACCTGCACACGTACAACACAAACCAGGTGACACACAGATGTCTGCAATCTATTTAAATGATTATTTGATTATGTTTTCTGTTAAATTCTCAGATCATGTCAGTCTAAGGTATTGGGCGTGGCTAATCAACTTAACCACGCCCCTCCAACTGTCAGTTTTGACAGCAAACAGAAATGGTGAGCAGGAGGAGTCTGTTAGGTTGTAATAACTCTCCCCAAACCCTTTTCCCCATCCTTCAGAATGAAATGCCTACATTACTACATCCAATCAGCTCGCAGTAGAAAAACAAGCCACGCCCACTGTTTTCTCATTTAATATTCTGTATCTCTAGGAACTGCGTCACAATATGAAACCCAAAAAACTCCCAGCGTCTGGTTCTTGCAGACTTAAAGAGAAATGTCATCTACTTTTGTGTTTGGATTCCTGATCTGGCTGATATTTGTGATTAAACTGGCTTCTCCTCCTGTTAGATTTCTGTGCATTCGCCCTCTTTGCCTGTGTTGTGTTCATTTTCTCATTCACCTGTGTGTTAGCAGTGTCAGCGGTGCAGACGAGGCCTGAGAGACGCGTGTCTTCAGGCTCAGAGGATGATCTCAGTCCCACACCGAGTCTGGCGGAGATCAGCTCTGATGAACTGGATCCGTCGTGGCTGCAGGAAACAGGTGAATAGGCAGGACCAGACAGAATCTGTGGATTTGTTCTGCTATTTATGCACAGAAGGTCGCTGGTTCGAGTCCCAGTTGGGTCAGTTGGCATTTCAGTGTGCAGTTTGCATGTTCTCCCCGTGTTGGTGTGGGTTTCCTCTGGGTGCTTCGGTTTCCCCCACAGTCCAAACACATGCGCTATAGGTGAATTGAATAAACTAAATTGGCTGTAGTGAATGAGTGTGTATGGGTGTTTCCCAGTACTGGGTTGCAGCTGAAAGGGCATCCACTGTGTAAAACATATGCTAGATAAGTTGGCGGTTCATTCCGCTGTGGCGACCCCTGATGAATAAAGGGACTAAGGCGAAGGAAAATAAATAAATGTATGATTTTGTGAGTATAACTAAAAACTTAAAGCATGAAATCAAAAGATATTAGCTATACTTATTATAACTAATAATAACTAATAACTTCTGCATGCATAGATTCAGTGTGGCCTAATTATAGGTTATATTTATAGTGAAATCATAATAAAATATGTTTCCCTAATTAAACAAGTGAACAAATTAAATATCACATTTTAAATATTTGGTTTGATTGTTTTTTTTATTAACACTTAATTTACTTAAAAACACTTAACACTTTTTATTATTGTAAATATAGTATTATAATTAATAATTTATGTGATGAATGATCAGGTTTCTTACGTTTAGTTGAGTTTTATTGTAAAATAGTTTTAAAATAATTATTTTAAAGTAAAAACAACAACTCAGAACTCAGCAGCTGGGAGAATGTTTGGGAGGCAGTGATATTTTATTATCGTTATACTCCTATAAAAAATGAAGAGAGATGGAAATTTATATGTGACTTCTCAATGTTTATTTTACAATTATTAAAAAAAGCATTTTAAAATGATGAAAATAACAACTAAAGTAATGTTAGTAGCAGAAATGTTATTTTAGTGTCTTTTATACTATTAGAGTTTTTAATTTGTCATTTTTATATATTTTTTTATTTTATTGTTAAAGTTTGTTGTTAAAGGTTGACTTTTTTACTTTTGTACATAAAAAATGTTCATATTTATTTTCTATATAGTTATCCATTTACTTAAGTTTTAGTTTATTTATTTATTTTTTATTTTTATAATAATTTTTTTCGGGTTTTCACCTTTTATTTGAGAGGACAGTAGAGATTATTGACAGGAAAGCATGGGGAGCAAAGAGAGGGGAAGTATCGGCATAGGACCACGTGGTGGAATCGAACTCGGGTCACCGTGAGCACCAGAATGCATGTGTCGACGCACTACACCACTGGCACTGTTAAGTTTTAGTTTATTTAAGATGCTATTTTGGTACATAACATAACTAACTAACAAAATGAGAAAGGTTTGCTAAAGTTGAGGTTTTTCATTAAGCTTGTTTATTTCATCCAGTTAATTTTCTTTATTTGATTTAAATAGCCCATATTATGCATTATAGAAGGTGATTTTGGGGGTCTCCACCTGATATGCTGATCTGCATGCAAGGTCTAAAAACACTTTCATTGTCTTATAATCTGCATTTATTTTTACCTAATTATCCCAGCGACTCCCACATGAATCGTTCAACAATTCATTTGTTCCCAAACCTCTCCTTAGAACGAAGCTGATCTACGCTGATTAATCCGATGACCCAGTATGTTGTGATTGGTTGACTGCGTTCAGAGCGAGACAGAGAGAAATGCCCAGCACGGCTTATCAACATTGTTAAAGTAGTCAGAGAGTATATGTGTGAGCCCAGTGCAGGAGTGCATTAAAGCAATGCAGTTAAACACCAGCATATTGTTCTATTCTTAACCACGACACACATTCAGTATTAATTCACACAGCGGGAAAAAGCTGAACCATTTTGAAACTTGACCACCGCACGTGTGTAGGAACGGCTGACGATGGCCATAGCAATGACAAAGGCAGTGGATCGCGAGCTCACAAACGCATTTAAATCCGTAAATAAAGTTGTCAACATAGCTTTCGACATGATATGTGAATGTAAAGAGTTAACCAGATACACTACAAGCTGCGTGGAGTGGTTACAAGTAACAAAACACAATTAAATACATAATTTGCAAGAAAGAAAACAAGGAGGCAACTATTTTACACTTGTGAACTGGAGGAAGAAACTGATCCATGAACTGTGCATGATAAAGTTCCTGTCAAACTCTGACAAAGTCCCATACATCAATAGTCTTTTCTGATCCTTCCTTTAACAAACAGCTGACGAATCCCCGGTTGCAGAGTTTATTATTGTATTAATAGCCGCGTTTCCACTATCGCGCCTAAAGCGAGCGAGCCAGGGCGAGCGTTTCCACTGTCACTTCCAGGGCCTGATCGGACCAAAGCGGGGCTTTCTCGGGGCCAATGGCCTGCCTTTTTCGGCCCACTGAATATCTTTGGCCAAAGAGGGCCAGCTGGGGTTTCGGGCGGAGTAAAAGGAGAGGCGGACTTTGCCCGAGTCTGGTAAAGATGGCATGCCGTCATTACACTAGTTTTCAGATCGCAGACGAGTACATGCGGCTTAATAAATAAATAAATAAGGGAAAGAAAACGTATAGCTGGTCAGTTTAAGATAGGCTTTGCCATAAAACACAATCCTGGGGTCTTCTGCTTATGATCGCCCTTATGTTTCCCTTTTAAATGTAAGGCTGTTGCATAAAATAAAAACGTTTTAATTTATAATTGACTTTTCTTTGCTGCGTCCTCAATGTTTCAATAATACATAATCATCTTTACACCATATTAAAGACACAGCAGCCAGTAAAGGTTGTCGAGTGTTTTTGTCAAGTTTATAAAGTGTGTCTGTGCCAGATACGTGCACGTTAAATGCCTGTATGTGAATGTGAGACCGGGCAAGAGTGCTCCCTTTACAGCTCTGTTGATGACGGGAGCAGCTTTTTTCTTTTTTAATTTATTTTGAAGGTAATACACAATATGAACACAACAGAAAGACATAAAACTTTACAAATTACGTGTCCACTTTTATAGACTCAAAACAATAGTGTCATATCTTGATAAAATAGCCTAAACTATGTTGAAATAATTGAAAGAATTATATCTAATAAAATCACATTAAATAAATAAACCAATATAAAACAAACTAAAGCTAGCTATAACAATTTAGGTATTTACAATACATGAATCAAACTGTTATAAAGCTATATTAAACTTTTATTTTACAAAGGCCTGTCTGAAAAAAAGATTTGAGATATTTTCTAACAACAATAAACAATGGAGGAGGTTTGTAATATTATTTATAAAGTATATGGATACGATGATATTAATCAAATCTTGCAAACAGATCATTATTGAGTGAGTGAAAGCAGAAACTAGGCAGCCTTTTTTTCTGTCCTGCGCAGCACCGCTTTACAGACGCATTGGGGAAAACTGCAAATACAAAATGTGTTTTACGTCCTCAAACAAGTGTTCGTTTTTATATGACGTGGTCAAATTTAAAATGAGATTTAAATACATGTAGAGCTTTATTAGTGAAAAGCTGCTGAGCGCAGTAGGCTATATTTTATTACTAGCTCTTATGCGCTAAAACGCAACACTTTCATTTATTTAAGATCACCCAATAATATGCAACATCCTTAAATAAAGCGGAATTGGGCTACCTATCAAGTGTCATATAGCCTAGGGAAAAATTGTTTTAGGTCTCTCTGGAGCATTTGGGCTGAATGTTTGACGACGTCTATCAATACGAGGATGTTATAAAATACATTTTATATCGAGTTATTACCGGAGAATTTCTGTACTTTAATATTATGGATGGGTGCGCTCACTGCGCTGGGTCCCTCCGTGGCGAGACCACTCGATGCATGATGCCAACAGTGGGTCGTGAGTAAATGAATATAGTGAATGAAAACACACAGTGCATATAGACATAATGTTATGCTGTACAGTAACGCATGGTTTCCGCTACATTCATTCCAATTCAATTCATCCCGCCACAGCTACATTACAGCTTCTCATTCAAAACATTCAGTCATTTTTTATAAATAGCTGGTGATAATCACAACAAAACGTATTAAAAGGTAAGTCACTTATAACAGCGCAATCTTTTCTGTAATCGTAGTAGTGCTGTGCGTAGTAGTGTGGTGCTGACACACTGACCGACTGACTGACAGGTGTGTGATGCGTGAGGGCAGCAAACATGACGTAGCTTTCAGTTATGATGAACACGGTTTCCATAATTATATTTTATTTACAGATAAAGGTCTGTGGCTCTGCATACGATGACTTTATCTTGCTGGAGTTTATAGCCGTTTCACTTTACTTCAGGACTTTTAATACCGCTCTGTAGGTCTATTGGAGACATTCATAAATATTCCTAGCAAATCTAATAAATGTTGGAGACATACTCACTACATAAACGCACTAAATCTGCACTTCAGCAGCGTTTATTTGAGAGTGCACAAGAAAATCTGCACTTGAGCAGCGTGTATTTGAGGGCGCGCAAGAAGTTTTGTGCACGAACAGGAAATCGGCGCTCGAGCACAGAAACTGACATGCTCGTAGGCTATTACATGAATGCGATCTCGACTTAATGCTGCGCTCACGACATTTATCAGTGAAATAACGCCACATGTAGTTGGTAGATCTGTGTAAAATGCTCAACAGAGTCTGCCGCCACAGCTGGAAAAATCCTAGAGGAAACACTGGTTGCGTGTCATTTGTTTGTTTTGGTTGTCTTCATTTTAATCATTTCGTGGTGATGTGATGGTGTGCTTTATCTGCCTGATTCCCGCTGAAGTGGGCAGGTTGTGTGACGTTTGATTCAGGGGACGTTCTGGGGGCAGGGTTTGCGTGACGCGCTGCGAGCTACTAGCCCGACAGTGGAAACGCGACATGATTTCGGCCTCATTACTCAAGCTCCAGATTAGCCTGGCCTGGCCCGATAAAAGCCCTGGCTCGCACTGGAAATGCGGCTAATCACCAGAACGTTTACTTATTAATGTTAACTCATCTTCACTCATGATCAGACCCACACACATTCGCACTCTGCTAGCGTTTGAAGGGAAAGGCATGTTCACGTTTTACCGTATCTGGCACACAACATATTTGGTATTGTTAGTTGTCGATGTTGATATTATCAGGCAAAAGTAACCGCACGAGTCATGTAAACGACTCTGAGTCGCATCTTTTAATAAAAAAATTTAGATTTAACTCTTAGCTGGATGTTTTCGTTCACTTAGAGCTGTGTTACACACTGCAAAAAAGCTCATTTCAAGACCCATAATAGGGGCTCTTTAATGTTGATTTTATTTCAAGTTATACCTTGCTTTGTTTTGCTTATTGATAAATACCCTGACAAGAGGAGAGCGCTGTTTATTTTTAATTATTTTTTATTTTTAATAATTTTTGTGTTTAATTTTACGTGCAAATCTCACTGTTTAGGATCCTGGATTACACACACACACTCAAATGTTCCACATTTTTGTTCATTGATTTTTAGAGCCGCAAACCAGGAGGAGGCGCCGCCGCGTTCATCTCAACACAGATCTGTCAGGAAGTGACTTCAGCGATGCAGGAAGTGAGCTAGATAGTGACCTGGACAATGATGCTGAAGTGCTGGACAGAGTTTCAGACAGTGCTCCAGATCTCAGTCTCAGTGACCTCTGACCCTAAAGAACCGCCATTAAACCAACAGCTGCAACTACAGGAAGTGGAGAAAGTGTTCTTGTGCATTGATAGGTAGGCTGAAAACAGCGTTACAGCAGTTCATATCAGTCGCGATGGCTGGATTGTTGTAAAATCCAGGATTCTGACTGATTGGGATACAGATTTTGACATTGCGCTGACAGAGTGTAGTATTTCTGAAATGGAGCTATTAGCTGACACAGCATGTGCACCAACAGTTTATGATATATCCAGGTTCTGTTGTTAATAAGCTGTTGTTCGCATGTAAAAATAAATCGATATTTTAAAAATGCAATATTTAATGTGTCAGACACAATAATAATAATAATAATTTAATTGCAGCGCGGTCGCTCAGTGGTTAGCAGTTAAACATCAGAGCTAGAAGGTCACTGGTTCGAGTCCCGGCTGGGTCAGTTGGCATTTCTGCATGGAGTTTGCATGTTTTCCCCGTGTTGGCTTGGGATTCCTATGGGTGATCCGGTTTCCCCCACAGTCCAAACATATGCGCTATAGGTGAATTGAATATAATAATGATTCCCAGTACTGTGTTGCAGCTGGAAGGGCATCCGCTGCGTAAAACATATGCTGAATAAGTTGGTGGTTCATTCCACTGTGGCGACCCCTGATTAATAAAGGGATTAAGCCAAAGAAAAAAGAATGAATTAATTAATTGTGTTGTAAGCAACATTTGAAGAAGACTTGGTGTGTATTTTAAAGGGATTTATTAGATAAAAAACAACATCAACATGTGATAAACACTTTAAATCCACTCTCACAAGTTATTACACAAAGTAAACAACGTCACACATCCATCAGCCGACAAATCGCAAAGATGAAAATACTGTATTGTTGACGTTTGCCAACCAATAAAAACAAGCTAAAGCTACTTTATTTTTCTTTAGTTCTCAGTGTTTCTAAAACATTTCAGGCACAAGCAAAGCATTCAAATTATGGCTATTTATTTAGTGCGCATAAATTAGTGTTTAGTTTCAGTTTTTACGGTTTATATCAAAATGCAAATGACTTGTATTTGCAAAACTTAAATAGAGAGACCATTGTGCATTTCACAACATTGCAATTGAATAAAATATTAAAGGTTTTTGCTTAAAGATAAATTAACATTTGCATGGCTGACAAAGTTTTGTTTTTTTAGGAAACTTACTTGACACATTAAACACTGGAAAACAGTTGTTCATACAGTATTAAAGAAATGCTCTTGTTTTATTTCCAGCAATATCCTCCATCACACTGTAAAAAAACATGCAGAAATCAGTTTACAGTAATGCACTTTAATATGGAAGTCTATTCTTGTGTGTGTCGTGCTAAAGTTACTGAAATCTGAATATAACTTATGCCGAGTTCAGACTGCATGCTTTTAAGCTCTGATTTTGACTTGCTGACAGATTTTGAGAAATCGCAGACAAACGCCTGAAATCACAGGCAAATCGCTGCTCGTTCACGTGAGTGACAGTCACACAGTGTGAACTGTTAAAGAGGCCATCCGAGAGAATCGCAGATGAGTTGCCGACACCTGTGAGAGATTTGGTTTGCTAAATATCTGGAGCTGTTGGCGATTCAAAATTATGCCGTGTGAAATGAGTTCTGACTGAAAATAACATCAGTGATCACCTACAGCCAATGAGCGAGCAGCATCCACTAGTGTGGGTATCTGCAGGCCAGCAGGAGAATGGGGGAGATGTTCCAGGGTGTCTGTGGGGTCATAAAGTCTTAAAATGTCTTAAATCGCAAAAACAAGCTTTAAAAAGTCTTAAATTTGCTGAAATATTGTGTTGTAGGTCTTAAATCTTTTTTTAAAACAGGTCTTAGTTTTCTTTTGTTCATGTAAAGCTACTCAATCTGCCCATCACTGACATTCCACCTCAATAAATGTTATTTCTAACTCTATTTACAATAACGTTTTAATTATTTTGGGTATAATAATATTTGTGTAATATTTCTCCATGTATTTACTGCTGAGGACACTGGCCTAGACAGATGTTTGTGTGTACATTTAGTTTATTATAGTTTTTAAAATATTTAAAACCTTTTTTATTATATTCCAATGAAAGGTTATGTCAAACAAATGTGTTTATAACTAGAGCTTGCTTATTTTGAGACATTATTTAAAATATATTGCTAAAAATTAACTAAATTATGTGACATGTTTTATTATTAAAGGGCACCTAGTTTACCCCTTTAATAAGGTTTAATATTAATATTATGGTTCTTCTGAGTGTGCCAGTTTAGGTTCAGTTCAAAACACAATTCAGATTGTTTTATAATGTGTTAAAAAGTGTGATTTTGGGGTTGTGTACACAGGTTGTTGTTTTCGTGGTGTGTTGCCTCACATGAAAATTAGTTTTGACTTCCCGCCCAACTTAACAAGGAGGCGGAGCCAAGAGCTCCCCCGCTTTGTGTTTGGCAACAGACAGGAAGACAGAGAGAAGCAACATGAGTGAGAGGTACAGAATTCAGCCATACATGTACGACTCTGACACAGACCAAGCAGAGAGAACTGTTGAGGAATCAATATTCCTAATGTGCCAGAATGTGTCAGAGTGGCAGTTACAAAATCATTTGTGTCTTTGTATAGTTTTACAGCTGCTATGTAACGATGCATTCGTCATCCATATAGGGATGTACCAAGCGGCAACCTCCCGCTCTCCCTCGGGAAGCCAATACGGAAGTAACTAAAACTGCAATTCATCGACTCGCCTTGGGGGGCTGGCTCCAGGAAGTCCAGGTCATTTCTGACTGCAATGGGAAATTGGCCATTTTTACAGCTGATAAAAACATGTTTACAGCCTGGTACAAAAGATGGCTTTGGTGCATATAGCCATGATTAACCTTCAGGATAACTGTGAGGGGGTGAATTTTTTTATTATTCATCCATTTCCTTTATATTAATTTTGCATAATTAAGGGCGTGGCCACTTGAGTGACAGCTAGGTCTTGCTGCTCGCTGTCTCGTCACTTCTGCTAATTCCAGCTAATTAGCCGCTGAGCTCAGTATATTCATCGTATTTTTGTGTTGATTAATGTTTCTTTACACAGTCAGCTGCCTTTTGGGATTATTTCCTACAATTATCAGATGATTGGGCATGCTGTGTGCACTTAATTGTGCTCACAAACCGTTCAAGTTGCCTCCATTTCCCAGGTAAGTGAAGTTCTATACTTGTATACCATCTCTATAAATGTATTTATTTTATTTAGGATCATTTATATTTTTCTTTAGAGCTGTAATTCCCTCCAGAATGTAACAGTTTGATTAGCTGTAGCTCTAGAACAGTCATCTGAAGCGTTATCATACAGTGTTATGCTGGAGTTTATCAATAGTCTTGTATTTACTAACACACACTATATTTAAAGTGTTTGGAAGTAATTCGCGTTTTCCTCCTGTTGAAAACGTCATAAGAACAATGTTTAGTGGCTCAATATATTACTACAGTGTTTTTAAAAGTCTTAAACACTTTATTGATATAGTGTACAGCCGAGCACATGTGGTCAGAACACAGACGAGTTGCAGGTAATGGAGTATTAAGCGTTTCTCCCAAAGTAAAGTCTGTCTGTCAGGTCCAAGCAAAATGCCAGCAGGTGTCTGTAGCTCCGCTCACTCTCCTCCTCTTTGCCCTTGTTTGGTATCCCGCCGTGGGTGTGATGACATGCGAACAAAATGGCGACAGGTGGCTGTGCCTACTTGTAGCTTCTTTTGCAATGTTCAGAAACCTATGGGTGACGTCACGGATACTACATCCATGTATTTTACAGTCTATGGAATGTACTGATTAACCTTTTCACTATTAACCACGCTTTAATTCGTCACAATTAACTAATCATAAAGGCTTCTCAACACTGTTTCTGCATGGAACAAAACTGCAGCAACTAAATAAAGTTGTGCCAACTGTGCTAGTTTAAAGTTCTGAGCTTGTACACCGAGACTAATAACTACACACACTGGATTAACTTTGACTGAGGCTATAACAGTACAGTACACAGGCTATAACAGTACAGTACACAGCTTTGCAAACCCACCTAAAGTTACAAACAATGGTGCCGATGAGAGCGATCATGTGGTGAATGTTGATCCGCCAGCCGAGATCAGTCGAGTGTTTTTGGAGAGTGCTGAAAGACTCGGTGCATCAGCTGTTTTTAGAGGCCTGAATCTCGATACGTTGCATTCACTGCGTGTTCAGCGCAAATGGCCGCTAAATGTAAAATCTGTTTCTCTTTCCGAAGGAAGACGATGAAGGCTCTTGTGTTGAGCCCAATGAGCCTTACAATTAAAAATAGAGCAAGGGTGTTCCTTTGGTGATGTCGCTTTGACTCACACGCTGAAAATGGCGGACGTGAAACAACAAATTGAGGATATGATGATGCTGCGCACCTGTCAATCAATATTGGTGGGCGGGGGGACCGCACTCTTACGTCAAGTCGCAGTCGGTCTCAAAACCGCTCCAATTGGTCCACCGTTTTTATGTTGTTAAATCGAAAAAAAGCACTGGGTGTGCTTATATCACCCCAATATGACCGTCTATACACTATACCTACACATATGTCTGTCCAAACAGCTTGAAAAGTAGTTTTCAGCATAGGTGCCTTTTAAATAATAAGTATTATTTTACTATTAAATGTATTAAATTATATTATTTTTGATAGGTCCAATAAAAAAGACCATTCGGGCCATTAGAAAAACTCCTTAGTATTTAGCCCTGTAGGAGACAATCTTATCTATACTGATCTTAACATGTCTTAAATTTAACTTGGTGAAACCTGCAGAAATCCTGAGTTTAAAGAGCTTCCTTCGGTCTATTTGGACCCAAGAAATGAAGGAAAAACTAGTGTAACTTTGGCAGGAGCACCCATTTCTGTTTGACGTGTCATCTGAGCAACACCACAACCACCTCGAAAAAAGAAAAGTGTTTAAGAAAAAAAACCCTCCTTAAAGAATAATTCCCCTCCAAACCCAGGTGAGCAGAATAAGTCCATTTGCTATCCCACTCAAGGTTTCTTTCTCATTATGAGGTTAATAACAAAAGATGTACCACGTGACCTCATGTTGTTTCCATGTCACTTATCACATGTGTTTGGTTGTGAGACGTAGTTTGTGGACCGAGACAAAGTTGTCGGCGATTCTCCTATTGTAAAGTCATGCAGTGTGAAACCCCCTGTCGCTGATCCATCTTGCAGTGGAAACACAGCAGCATCTGAACACTACCTCAGATAGTCACGCAGTGTCCCAACATCTGTTACGCCACTACTTTAAATATCCTGCAGTCTGAACTCGGCATCAGTAGCTGTTTTATCACATTAGTTTCATGTTAACATTAATATTATACGACTATTTACAGCTGTGTTAATCATAAGTGCATTTCAGTAATCCCGATCAATGCTGACTTGGAGGATGTACAGTATAACATTGAGAACGGAGCATTTCTTTAACAAAAGACTTGGTCAACAAACAAAGCAGCAGGTTAATTGTAGGATTAGACAGAAAAACAAACGCTGAAGTGGATGCAGACAAAACAACTATCAGAGAAACTGATGAAGACATTACAGACCCTTGCCAAAACCTCACATAAAGTGCAAGAAAAGCCGACGACATTTAGTCCTGTTTGTCTAACGGTGTCTGTTTGTGGCGAGTGCTTCGTGTTTTTCAGTAGCTGTACATGGAGAGAGGAGCGTCTTCCAGCATATCATCCTGAAACACACAGAGAACAGGTGTGCTATGTTTATGAAAGCATTTGAACTATCAAGCATGATTTATAAGCAGGTGATTTTTTTAATATAAAGAGTTTCTTTACATGCATGTTTAGTAATATCAGACATTTTCCCGGTCTTTAAAGTGAAATATCTCAACATAAACAAAGGAAGCTGAGAAAAATGTTCATTTTTGATAGAAATTTCAGACAGCACTTGGGTTTTTGCAGCTGAACTCTTCATATCTTGAAGAAATCTAAAAACCTGGTTACAGGTTTCTGACATCTTCAAAATGTCTTCCTTTGTGTTCAAAGGAAGAAATAAACTCAAACAGGTTTTGGAAAGAATGAAAGGTGAGTAAATAATGACAGAATTTTCGGATGAGCTATGCCTTTTCTAATCGTTTATGAGCTGTGTGTGTTGTATTGATTGAATTCTGAGGAGGCGGTCACATTAGGTGATGCATTTTCATTATGTATAGAATTAAGGCCATTTTATACTTCAACATATATATATAAATACATTTCGGATTTGACTATATACTGTATATATGCAGTTCTGTCTGGTTCTCGAATCTGATTGGCTGATAGCCGTGTGATATACTCGTACAGCCTCCTCACTCTTGTGTATTACTCCGCCCACATAGAGTGACAGCAGATCAATAAACTCACTACAGTTTGACAAATATTGCAGCTGTTGGACATTATAATGTACATTTAAGTTTGTTTTTTAGTCGAGAATGTAGTTGTTTAGATTGCAGCTATGCAGTTTATTTCGAAGTAAAGTGCCTGTTTTAAATATTTATAATTTTGGAGATTCATCATGTCGGCATCCATCAGTCTGTCATACTGAGCAGAGCAAAGACGGCTGATGGTCCGCCACACGATGACGACAGAGATCACATAAGTCATTAGGGGAGGAAAAAACCAGCGTAATTCAAAATACAGCTGATCAAATCATTATAAAACTGGTAAGTGACTTTCTAAGTCGATCTCTCTCTTTTGTATTTTGTAGTGCTGTTTTTATACCATAGTAATTGTTTACTCAAGTTTATTGAGTGCGAGATGGGACTTTCATATCAGGAGTGTATGTATTTTGTGTCGCCCACACCTTGTATTACCCTAAGTTACTTTTTGGTTGGCCACGAGTATCACACGAGCAGCAGTGCGATATGATGTATATCGTCAGCCATATTGCACTGCTAAACAGGAACATAAACATTTTTTAAAAAATGTCTGATGATAAATCATACTAAACGTTTACTGTTTTAGGTTCGTTAGGATTACCTAAATGATTTACATTTGCTACATGCAAGAATAATGAGAGGATTTTTTTTTTTTTTTATTAATTTCTAGACAGTCAAAAGTTTACAAACACTTCCTCTGTTTTTTTTGTTTTTTTTTAGCTTTGCTTTTAAACTCTATAACTTTGGTCAAATGTTTTGGGTATCCTTCCACAAGCTTCTCACAATAGTTTGCAGGAATTTTGGCCCATTCCTCCTGACAGAATTGGTGTAACTGAGTCAGATTTGTAGGCTGTCTTGCTCGCACAAGTCCTTTCAACTCTGCCCACAGATTTTTTATAGGATTGAGGTCAGGGCTTTGTGATGGCCACTCCAAAACTTTCACTCTGTTGTCCTTAAAGCACATTTGAACTAATTTGGTAGTATGTTTAGGGTCATGGTCTGCTTGGAAAACCCATTTGTGGCCAAGTTTTATGCTATGTAGCAGACATCCTGGCTGACGTCTTGAGATGTTGCTTCAGTATTTCTACATAATGTTCTTTCTTCATGATGCCATCTACGCTGTGAAGTGGACCAGTCCCTCCTTCAGCAAAACAGCCCCACAACATGATGCTGCCGCCCCAATACTTCACAGTTGGGATGGTGTTCCTAAGCTTGTAAGCTTTCCCCTTTGTCCTCCAAATGTAACACTGGTCATTATAGGCAAACAGTTGGATCTTAGTTCCATCAGACCACAGGACATGTCTCCAGAAATGAGTCTTTTTCCCAGTGTAATTTAGCAAATTGTAATCTGGCTTTTTTGTTGATTCTGGCTTGTTGATTGTCACAAGGAAGCAGTGTGTTTGAGGTTTTCCTTAAACACTATTCTACAGTTGTGCCTCTAATTAACTCTAATGTTGTCAATTAGCCAATCAGAAACTTCCAAAACCTTGACACCATCATCTGAGCTTTTTCAGAGACATAATAATCTTATTGTGTGTAAACTTTTGACTTTCAAGGAAAGTTATAACCGTTTCTCAAAAAATATCGCTCTCATTATTCTGCTATATAGCATAACAAACGAATGTGATAATCCTAACTTACCTAAGACAGAAAAGTTTAGTCACATTAACATCTGACTTTGTTTTTAAATGGTTATGTGCCTTTTATACAGTGTATGTAAACTTCTGGTTTCAACTATATTTAATATACCATTAAAACATTAATAATCAGAATTTAAAACATGCTCATTAATACATTAATCAAATTTATGGTTGTTTTGATTCTGGTACAACAGTATGAGATGAAATTGGAAAATAATGCAAATAAAAAAAAACTATTTTGTTCCAATTTTCATTTGTGCTTTACACATTTCTTTTGGAAAATTAATATAATTTTTTTTTTCACTTTTCATAATCATTTTCAATGTGGGGTCAGTTTGACTCACATAAACCTAAACTGAGATTTATTTATTTATTTATTTATTTGTTTATTAGTAGACCTTTTAAACAACCTATTCAAGTAAATAGTTTTGTGCGTTTTAGGAATAGTTGGAGCGTTTCATGCCCCTGAGATAAAGGGAACGTGTATAAAAAATAGGAACCATCCACTGGGGTCAGCCTGACTCCGTGGGCCGATTAAGAGTTAATAAAGTTTCCTGAGAAATGTTTTTCCTGTCAGTGTTGAAGTTTTATGACTGTTTCAGCTTGTATGTGCTTGTTTTCAAGTGAAGAGTCCTACCATGGGCAGATCCTGAAGTCTGCGAAACTCCGGCCCGTCGTTTGTGTTTCTGAATTTCAGGAATACGAGCACCGACACGATGGCAGCGACCACAACAAACGCTGACACCAGTCCAGCCAGCAGCGGGTCAGTGGACACTTTGTTACTGTCTAGAAATCAACAAAGAGAGAGCAACACTAGCAGATTATTTTTTTTTCTGGAAAATATGTAAATGGTGTGTGTCTGTGTGCAGTGACGCACACAGACACACAAAGATGCCTCTGTTGTGGTTGTGTCAGCTCACAGATAATAATGATGCTCTTGTTTGCCATTATCTGCTGTCAAACCTCCATTCACGTCCAGATTTATGAGGATTTGTGTTGCTCTCGACAAAAAATGCAGATGTGCGCTGTAAATATTTGTGCGTGTGCAGCTGCATTTGGACACAAAGGCCTCAGCGAAATGAGTGACTGTGCGATTATTGATATCACAGTAATAAATCTTGTTTGCATTGAAACAAACAGGCTTTCTGCACAAACGCTGCATCCAAAGCAGACACGAGAGGATTGAGCAGAAACTCAGGCCTTTTTGTCTTCACTGACAGCTTCAAAATCACAGATTAGCTGAATATAGTTACACGATTCCACACAAGCCTGCATGTATTTGATCAGAAATGCAGTAAAATAGTTTTTGATTTGGTAAAAAAAAAAAATTGGTGATGAAGAAACATGAATAATGTCGATTACTACTTTCTATTCATCAAAAAGAAATAATCCGCAATGTAAAGTTCAGAAGAACAGCATTATTTTTGTAATTATTAGAAATATTATATATATATATAACTATATGAGCTGTGTTTCAAAAATTCGTCTTATTCATCAGCATTTTAAATAAAAAATATGCTGATTAAAACACCTCAAACTGGCTATACTAATACATAATGTATTTAAATATATTAACTATGATAGATTTATTAAGAATTCATACATCATAATTCATTATTTAAATATGGTTTTCGTGGAGTCTTAAAAAGTTAAACATGCTTAGTGTATATACACATGTCTGTCTGTATGTGTGTGTATGTATGTATGTATGTATGTATATATATATATATATATATATATATATATATATATTAGGAATATAAATATATTAGGAATATAGATATATTATTTAATATATTTTAAAATCTATTTAATGATATAATTTATTTAGCTTTTTTTCTTATGAATTTAGTCAGCATATTTTGCAACAAAATATGCTGAATAAAATATATAAAATTGGCTATACTTATACATAAATTGTATGCAAATGTGTGTTATAATATAGTAAGAATTCATACATCATAATTAATTATTAAAATATAATTTTTATAGGGTTAAAAAGTTTTTGGTTTTCATGGCGTCTTAAAAAGTGAAGCCTGCTTAAAGTATATATGTGAGTCTGTCTGTATATATATATATATATATATATATATATATATGTGTGTATATATGTGTATACACTCACCGGCCACTTTATAAGGTACACCTGTCCAAACTGCTCGTTAAGACAAATTTCTAATCAGCCAATCACATGGCAGCAACTCAATGCTTTTAAGCTACGGTCACACCGGGCTTGTGTGTGTGCGAAATTTTGTCGTGCTGCGCAGCGAAAAGGGGCGGGATTTATTTTAAACAAGCTTATTAGACATTTTAAAAAGCCAGCGATCGCTCCATGTTTTAAATTTCTGTCCAGAGAGGTCCTGTTTTGATCCTCGATTGGTCCCATGCAGCCAAGTGATGCGATTTCGCAGGTTAGAGTCACCCAGCTTGAACTTTGCACCGCAAGCAACATGCGAAACTTCGCGCATGACCCCGCGTTTCGGTCTGACGCATTCGCGGCATATGAATGGAAGTCTATGGGAGGAAAAGCCAAGTGTGACTGCAGCTTTAGGCATGTTGACATGATTCAAGACGATCCGCTGCAGTTTAAACCGAGCATCAGAATGGGAAAGAAAGGGGATTTAAGTGACCCTGAACGTGGCATGGTTGTTGGTGTTGAGCTGGTCTGAGTATTTCAAAAACTGCTGATCTACTGGGATATTCACGCACAACCATCTCTAGGGTTTTACAGAGAATGGTCAGAAAAAGAGAAAATATCCAGTGAGCGGCAGTTCTGTGGGCGCAGATGTCTTGTTGATGTCAGAGGAGAATGGCCAGACTGGACAGATAGAAAGGCAACAGTAACTCAAATAACCTCTTGTTACAACCGAGGTCTGCAGAAGAGCATCTCTGAACACGCAACACGTTCAACCTTGAGGCGGATGGGCTACAGCAGCAGAAGACCACACCGGGTGCCACTCCTGTCAGCTGAGAACAGGGACGAACTGAGGCTACAATTCACACAGGCTCACCAAAATTGGACAATAGAAAATTGGAAAAACGTTTGCCTGGTCTGATGAGTCTCGATTTCTGCTGCAACTTTCAGATAGTAGGGTCAGAATGTGCCGTCAACAACATGAAAGCATGGATCCATCCTGGATCCATTTTTCTCCCAAGATGAAATACTCAAGGTGTGCCACATTTATTGTTGCTTATTTTTGATTGTTTATTGTGGCCTAACTCCAGTCATTCCAATAGAAAGCCACAAAATCACTGGAAAAGCACAAAGTATATAAAAGTACATTTCTAAATATGTAGCATTCAGGTTGGTTAAGTGAATTTGCTCAGGCACACCAACAGAAAAGAAGCTTGTTTGGAAGTGATTTATTTGTGAGCTGTGATGATAGATTGCGTTCACATACCTTCATCTCCGACATTGAGTGCTGATGGGGTGTCCAAGTGTGCTCTGGCCTGGATGGGACTGCTGCTGCTGCTCGTGAACGTATGTGTGATTTGGGCTGCAGTGGATGATGGGTCACCTCCTGATTCTGGGCTGCTGGAGTGTGTCGTTCTGTTGGATGCAGTGATGGTCGTGTGGGTGGCGGTGTGGAAGCTGGTTATGGACTCATGGGTTGTGGATGGCAGGAGTGTAGTTGGTGTTATTGCGGTGGCTGCTGTCTGATTCTGCACATGGGACACATCAGACATGTTTCGACTGTCTGTGACGTTCTCGGAGAAACTGGTGTTCTCCATTGGGGTTGTTGAGTTCACTACCATCCCTGATGATGAAGTAGACATTGTGTCAGAACTTTAGCGAACACATAAATCATTGAGCAACTTCAGATTTCTGAAAAATTGCACAATTAGAATAACTTGGCTCACTCGACACGGGTCGGTATTAGAATCTGAAGGTATGGTAATCTTGGATAAAAATATCACAGTTTCACGGTATTGTGATTACTACTCTAAAGTAGGGATGTGCACAGTTATTCGATTAATCAATTAATCGAACGCTTCAGCGACGATCGAGCATGAAAACGATGATCGATTGGCTCTAAAATTAAATTCCTTTTATTCTTTCTGATTGGTTATGCTGGTATTTGGGCAGTAGTTTGATATTTGATTGGTAATGGCTGCAAAGAGTTGCGGTCTAGAGGCGAGACCTGAGCGCAGATAGAGTATAGGGGGTCACACGCCAGAAGCGTCGCGCCACGGCCCACGCAGCATCATGTTTCTATCAGGGAAACAGCGGTGCCCAACCATGACGGACACTTCATATTTCTGCCGCGCCACAGAGCGCATCTGAATAGTTTCATTTAAATACCATGCAAAGTGCGCATCTGGTGTGTGATACTCTCAGCTGTCATGTGTGCGCCGTGTGCTCGACACTCTTTTCGCGAGTGATGTTTCACCGGATGACACCAAAATCGAAAGCTACTTCAGGGAGCCATGTATCTCTCTAATCCCGAAATATGTTTTTTCCACCATTCATAGGTTTAACACTGATTTATATATTTTCTGTGCGTGATCTTAGCGCATAGAGAATAACAAACTTGCGCATGCAAAATACGCCAAATGTAAATGGCCTCTAACGTCTTTTTTCGGGGATTACTACTTTAAATAATACACTTGCAGAAAGTAAACCGTATCTCAAAGCTTTAACTTGTCCATGCGTAAATACGCCACTGCTCACACTTCTTTAAATGTTTACTGTGTTAACCGATATTGATGGGGGTTTTTAATAACCCAACAGCATTGATTTAATTGTTTTCTGAATCCTGTCATAGTTTTATCAACACCATTTTTAACAGGGCTTAAATATATATATATATATATAATATATATATTATATATATATATATATATATATATATATATATTAAATGGAATGTTATTTAATTGTCACTATGATGCACACGCCTCTTGCTTAAGCTCCACCCCCGATTATTCGATTAATCGTTTGTCAAACCTGTGCATTAATCGAATGAAGAATGGTCAAAAATGCCCATCCCTAGTCTAAAGTATATCCTTTTAAAATATCTGGGTAAAAAACAAATTGTTCTTCCGATTAAACACTGTATTTCATTATAAGAAACATATAAAGTATTTTGGAGCGGTAAACATGTCAGGCTAAATAATCTAAATAAATGATTGACTTCTGCTGTCTTCATTAGTTTCAAAACACTGATTTGTTTACAACTTAAAAAGGCATCTCTGGATATCTTTATTTGGATATGAAGTAAGCCACTGCACTGCTCGAGTCTATAGCATGCTTGGATGTTTGAGTTTAAGCAATTGGTTATTTAGATCTTTCCCGAATCATGGGCTGACCAGTAGCTTTTGATGTGGAGGTACTTTTCTGTTCTCCCAATCATCCCCATCCACTGATTTGGCTGTATCACTGTCTCTCCACTCCACCTATAGCTGGTGTGTGGTGAGCACACTGGTGCTGATGTCCTGTGGCTGCCGTCGCATCATCCAAGTGGATGCTGCACACTGGTGGTGGTGTGGAGAGACCAGTCTCGTGATTGTGAAGCGCTTTGGGTGTATGGCCATACACAATAAATGCAATATATAAATAGTAATTACATTACAAATCAAATAGTCGTAAATACACATACAGCAGGGAAATTAAGTATTGAACATGTCATGTATTTTCTTGGGAATAATATTCCTAAAGTAGCTGTTGACATGGAATTGAACCAGATTTTGGTAAAAACCCCAAACAATACAAACATAAAAATAAAACAAAATAAAAAAGAAATCTGAAAATGATAATGTGTAATAACAATGAAATGACAGAAGGAGAAAGAACTGAACTACTGAAACATATTCAATACTTTTATATAAATAGCTTTTTTGGTGATGGCAGCTTAAAGACACCTTTCATTTGGAGAATGAAGTCACATGCATTGCTCAGGTGTGAGTTTATCACAGACTTCAACAGAGTGTCAAAATCTTGATCATTCTGTGGGTCTCATCTATCAATTCTGATCTTTAATAAGTATTTTCTATTGGATTCAGTTCAGGTGATTGGCTGGGCCATTCCACAGCTTGACTTTTCGTTCTCTGAAAGCATTTGGGAGTTTCCTTGGCTGTGTTTTGGATCATTGTCTTGCTGAAATGTCCACCCTGGTTTCATCTTCATCCTCCTGCTAATGTAGATGTTAGACTGAAGCAGTTAATATTCATTTACACTGACGAAGAGCAGAGGATTGCTGAAGAACTACTGAGAGATTTCAGCTGCTGTCTGGGCTTTCACTACCGAACTACACCTCCCTTTCTTCATGTGTTCAATACTTTTTCCCTGCGTCATTTATTTTCTAACACAAACTTCATTTGTAAACTAATTGGATTTATTTTCTTTGCATATGTGGATTTCTTTGGTTGTTACCAACATTCAGGGAAAATTTCAAGTCAAACAAAACCGGTTTCTAAAATAGATCATTTCAAGTCAACGGCACCTTTACAAGTATTAAATACTTTCAGTAGTTCAGTTTTTTCTCCTTCTGTCATTTCATTGTTATTACACATGATCATTTTTCACATTTTTCTTTGTGTTGTTTTATTTTTATGTTTGTATTGTTTGGGTTTTTACCAAAATCTGGTTCAATTCCATGTAAACAGCTCCTTTAGAAATATTATTCCCAAGAAAATACACGACATGTGTAATACCTAATTTCCCTGGTGTATTTTACCAGGATTTTTCACAAGATAAAGCTATTTTTTTATTTTATTTCATAAATCTCATAATTTCCAAGCTTTCATCTCACAATTAAATATTTTTATTTGAAAATCTCTTAAATTCATCTCGAAATTCAGTTTAGTTTTCACAATTCTGAGTATACGGTTCCAAATGTTAAGCAATGTCTTGCTGTTCTGAGTTTACACCTATCAATTTTTAGTTACAAACTTGCAATCCCCATTTCTTTCTCATTTATTATTACTATTAATTGTTTGTATCTATTCTGTACGTTATGAATGATCCAATACAGTGTATTCTTTGATTAATAACTAGTAGCTAAAGCTGTTAAAGGTGTTTTAACTTTCTCTTTTCTTTGGTCATGTCTTATCTTGTCTAAATGCAAAGTATAAGCCTCGACCGCCACTGGTCTGCCGCCCATTAAAAAAAGAAAAAAAAAATGGGTGCATGACGTACCCTGTGGGCAAAACTACAATTATTAGCATGTTTCCATGGCGACCTCAGGATAAATCCACAAACACAGCAGCATATGACAGATCTGCTGACAGAAATGTTGTGAAATCACTAAAACTGCACAACACAACATGCAAACTGAGCCGAATGAAGACGCTTTGGGCTTGTTTCTCTGTTAAACTCGTGAGCACATGACTTGGCTTGTTCAACAGTTTCTTTGATGGGTGATTCATTTTTTTCCTCAAGTCTGTGTTAAAGGTATTTCCAAATCCCTTCAACTCTTGAAATTTATATTTAGCCAGACAAATCACTGGAAAAACCATCTGGAATTGGACTTAATTGTGGATCGTGGTTATTTTATGAAGGAGAGGAGGAGAGAGCCGGCAAGGTTGCCAAGTCTGTTGTTTTCCTGCAGATTTAACTGATTGTTCCTGTTTCTTTTTTATTCTGCAGGTTAAAATAAATTACACTTACATGGCTGTGTTAAAATATTTTACTCTACTATTTTCTTTTTGCTAAAATGTATATTCGACTAGTCATTAGAAACTGTGCTCTGATAAATGTGCTAAATAATAACAATCTAAAAAAGTATATCTATAAGCTACAGAAGAAAGTCAGTTGCTTACAATTTAATTAGCATTTTATTTAGGAATTGAATTTGGTTATTTTACATTTTTAACATAGCTTTCATTTAAAATTAATTTTAAAAGTTCAGGCTTTACTTTCACTGCTGATGTGCATTACATTTTTGATTAGATGGCTCATGGCAGTCAGATGAGAAACATGATAACTGTTCAGTTTTTATTAAGGCAAAATGATTTTTTTTATGATAACAGAATTTTTATAAATACTAATATACAGTTTTTTCAAAGAAGAAACCATGTATAATGCAAACAGTGATGTAAAATTTGTATTTTAGGAATGGGCGGTGGCATATTTTGAGTTTCATTTCATATTATTGGGCTGGTTTTCTTGCAAAAACCTGGCAACCCTGTGAGGAGGTGAGAAAAAATGGAGCTTGGGTATGTCAGACAAAAATAAAAGTTGTTCAATGTTTTGATGATTAAAATGCAATCTTTTGTGCGTGAACATGAAACCGTTATTCTCTTGCATGTACAGTATTCAAAATTAGATATGAGGAACCAATCAGGGGTGCGTTTCCAAAAACCATCATTAGCTAGCTAAGGTTGCAAGTTCCTTTGTTTCAAACATAGTTTGTTGATTTGGTGTTTCCTAAATCCATCGTTCCAAAGAACATTCGCAAACTGTTCCTGTCTGTGTTCTATTCCCAGTTATCCCCCTATGCCCTATTCCTTTCAAACATTCTAACAGTCTTGGAATATTAAAAAAAAGGTATTAAAGTCATCACTCTTAGGTGTAATTTGCTTTCAAAGTATTTTTATAGTTCAGTTTTAGCGATCTTCATATTGACAATTTCGCTCCCTTCGCAGTGCACTTTCATAAAAAAGTGCATACGGTAAAAACATAGCATACGGTAATGCTTTTAATTTATAGTAGGTTATTTATTAAGTGTCTGTACTGTATATGACATGGGCCTGTTGGTTAGAACATTTCTACAGTGGTTTGCATGTGTCAATGTAAAAGTAGTCTTTTAAAAAAAATTAATAAACAATATCCTACTTAATAATAATAATCATCATCATCATTAATATTATTATTAAACTATGATATTTTTTTTCTCCATTTTCTAATAAATATTAAATTTAATTTCTTAATAAATAGCCTTATTTTATTGATTTATATGTTTTATGAGATTAGAATACGTGTTAGCTTTGTAAGTGACTTTATGTTAATTTAGAACAGCATATGTAACGTTCTTAATAATAACAATATTTGTAAAGGAAACACAGGTCCCTATATGTGACACTTACATATATTTCAGTTAATATGGAAAACGAGTGCATGTTTTTACTAAAACTAATATTGGATTTTTCAATATCACATACATCGTCACTACATCGCTCATTTCCCAAACAATGCATCGTACTATGATAGTTCAGCCGCGAGTTACGCCGTTGTTTGGGAAACGCACCCCAGATCAGCTCATTTACAGAGAGAGAGTAAAAGCAAACATTGCTCTGAATGTGAAAACACTCTGAATGCTTGTCATGTTTGTGTGAGTTCATTGGAGAAGCTCTGTTAAAAATAGCTCTACCTATGCTCTATACTGCACTCTTAAAAAATGCTGGGTTATTATAACCTGATACTGGGTCAAATATGGACAAACCAAACATTGGGTTAATTTTTTTAAATAAATTTCAATTACATTTTATAACTCAACAGTTGGGTTTGTCAATATTTGACCCAATGTTGGGTTAAAACAACCTAGCTTTTTTTTTTTTAGAGTGTATTACTTCTGCTCTGCATATGTACACTACCTTTAAAAATGTAATCGATTAATTGAACAAAGACACAATAAATTAGTCATAAGTGTGAATGAAGACTAATCATGATAATGATTTATTCCAGATAAATTCAGTGTTTTTGAACTTTTAAATATCAAATAATCCTGAAAAAATACAACACTCTTAAAAAAAAAGCTGGGTTATTTCAGACCAATTTTATGAAAATGATGGTCTGAAATAGCCACTAAGATAAATAATTCAATTAATTTAAATGGGACCGAATTTATCCCAATGTTTGGGTTTGTCCATATTTGGGTTGGAATAACCCAGCATTTTGAGTGAGGAAATACCAGCAGCTTTAATCTCTGATAACAATAAAATAAATGGAACCCTCTGCTATTTATGCTCAGTGTGATATAGTTATATCAGGTGTCGTGTTTTAGCACGTCTTTGACAACAAACTATTTTGTCCGACTGTCAACTGGTAATGTAGGAATTAATTATTATTAATAACAATAATTCTAATAATTCTACACTGAATTAAATGTGTTGCTCATAGTTAATTGTAAAATTTAAGTTTGTAATTTACAAGAAGCTTTTCTAATTACTAAATATACACTTAAGGTAATGTGTTGTGAAGAAGAAATTCCTTACAGCAGCTTTTCTTCAATGTAGCGTTACTTCACTATAAAAAATGCTGGATTCCACACAATTCATTCATGTTTTCCCAACACAAATTGATTAATGTAATATTGTTTAGCATAAAAATTAAGTTGTCCTCCCAAAAAACTCAAGAATTGTGTTGAATCAGCTCATTTATTTAAGAAGTTTAAACAAACAGCAAATAGTGTTAAAAGTATAAAAACGTTTTGTTTTTTGGGGGGGGGAATCAATGTATTTTCTGGAGAATTTGACTTTTCCATCACTGCTTTCTCATGTGATGCTTAAAAATGTGGTAAAATTATAGAAAACCCAGCTAGTGTTGTGTTTGACAGAGCGAGTCTGTGCATGTGAAATGTGTGCGTGTGTGAACAGCATCCTGTGTGTGTGCTTTCTGTGTCATGAGGAGTCAAACTCTCACTATCTCGTCAGATCTCACACTGCGTTTCTCCTTCTCACACACTGCCTTTATGTCTTCATCCATTTCTGTTGGCGTTCAGAGCCATTGATTGCTTTATAAAGGATCTATTTTCTCAGGTCAGGGGTAGTTAGGTGGTTTTAGGGAGGAATTCATGTAATGAAGTCTTTCATTTACTCTCACTAATGTAGTTGTAAACCGGTCATGATTTGTCTTTCGCTTGTCATTTTGAATTATGATACAGCAGATTCGAGAGATTGTCAGGGAAAGATGACTTAGTCGATGGTGTGTTCTGACAAGTAATGTAAGTCTGCAACAAACCAAGGGTGAGAAAAAAGATGATCCTTAAAGTACCTGTGAATTCACATTATTACACGGCTCTCTGAATATTTAGTTCACAACATTCCAAGGTATGTTATTCCCAGTTAACAGCCACTGAAATGAATAACACAGGCTCCTCCAGGAACTTTCATCTTAATGGTCAGTTAATACGTTCACATCCATATTTACAGTTGAAGTCAGAATTATTAGACCTCCTGAATAATTTCCCCCCCAATTTCTGCTTATTTTTCTGTTTCTGTTTAATGTAAAACTGCTTTTATTCTAGCTGAAATAAAACAAATAAAAATATTACTGAAAATACTGTAGAACAATTAGTTAAATTCGCAAATATTTGAAAAAGAAAAAACTATTCACAGGAGGGCTGATAATTTTGACATCAACTGAATATTGATGTCTTTCTTGCCCTCTTTAAAAAGTTTGGTGCCATCTTGCGACTGAGTAATATGTAGGTTAATGTATGCTCCATTCAACCATTCTCATTTCTGTCAGCTCTGCGTTTAATTATAGAATTAATAAACTATTTCAGCTAAGAACAATGTTTTGTGTGTATTTTGTAATGTTTTTGTGGCAAGTAGCCATGTAATAATGAG
>NC_079454.1:48987178-49019207 GCF_903798145.1 Danio aesculapii | reverse complement strand
TGTCTTGCTGTTCTGAGTTTACACCTATCAATTTTTAGTTACAAACTTGCAATCCCCATTTCTTTCTCATTTATTATTACTATTAATTGTTTGCATCTATTCTGTACATTATGAATGATCCAATACACTGTATTCTTTGATTAATAACTATTAGCTAAAGCTGTTAAAGGTGTTTTAATTTTCTCTTTTCTTTGGTCATGTCTTGTCTAAATGCGAAGTATAAGCCTCGACCGCCACTGGTCTGCCGCCCATTAAAAAAAAAAAAAAAAATGGGTGCATGACGTACCCTGTGGGCAAAACTACAATTATTAGCATGTTTCCATGGCGACCTCAGGATAAATCCACAAACACAGCAGCATATGACAGATCTGCTGACGGAAATGTTGTGAAATCACTGAAACTGCACAACACAACATGCAAACTGAGCCGAATGAAGACGCTTTGGGCTTGTTTCTCTGTTAAATTCGTGAGCACATGACTTGGCTTGTTCAACAGTTTCTTTGATGGGTGATTCATTTTTTCCTAAAGTCTTTGTTAAAGGTATTTCCAAATCCCTTCAACTCTTGAAATTTGATATTTAGCCTGACAAATCACTGGAAAAACCATCTGAAATTGGACTTAATTGTGGATCGTGGTTATTTTATGAAGGAGAGAGGGAGGAGACCCGGCAGGGTTGCCAAGTCTGTTGTTTTCCTGCAGATTTAACTGATTGTTCCTGTTTCTTTTTTTATTCTGCGGATTAAAATAAATTACACTTACATAGCTGTGTTAAAATATTTTACTCTACTATTTTCTTTTTGCTAAAATGTATATTCGACCAGTGATTAGAAACTGTGCTCTGATGAATGTGCTAAATAATAACAATCTAAAAAAGTATATCTATAAGCTATAGAAGAAAGTCAGTCACTTACAATTTAATTAGCATTTTATTTAGGAATTGAATCTGGTTATTTTACATTTTTAACATAGCTTTCATTTAAAAATTACTTTTAAAAGTTCAGGCTTTACCTTCACTGCTGATGTCCATTACATTTTTAATTAGATGGCTCATGGCAGTCAGATGAGAAACATGATAACTGTTCAGTTCTTATTGAGGTAAGATGATTTTTTTATGATAACAGAATTTTTATAAATACTAATATACAGTTATTTTCAAAGAAGAAACCATGTATAATGCAAACAGTGATGTGAAATTTGTATTAGGAATGGGCGGTGGCATATTTTAGATATTTATTTCATATTATAGGGCTGGTTTTGTTGCGAAAACCTGGCAACCCTGTGAGGAGGTGAGAAAAAATGGGGCTTGGGTATGTCAGTTGTTCAATGTTTTGATGATTAAAATGCCATCTTTTGTGCGTGAACATGAAACCGTTATTCACCTTATTCTCCGCGTATGAGCGGGCGCAGCCATTTGAATCTTTTTGGCTCGAAACTTCCGGTCGTTCACTTCCATTCATTTTTAGAGGTTAAAAACAGCTCGTTATGCTGCTTGATGTTGTAAACTGATCTTTTCGTATTACATTATTCTACTTTTTATGTATAGTCATGCAAACACTTGTTTGTAGATCGAGTAGTTTGATCGTTTTCTGCCGTTTATTATTCCTAGTCATTTCTCCCATAGGCAACTGAATCGGAAGTCCTAAAACAATCGCAAAAACGAGCGCACTTCCGCGTTGTAGAATAAGGTAAATTCTTTTACATGTATTCATAATTGGGTATGAGGAACCAATCAGGGGTGCATTTCCAAAAACCATCATTAGCTAGCTAAGGTTGCAAGTTCCGTCATTACAAAAATAGTTCGTTGATTTGGTGTTTCCTAAATCCATCATTCCAACAAACATTCGCAAACTGTTCCTGCCTGTGTTGTATTCCCAGTTATCCCCCCTATGCCCTATTCCAGGGCTGTAGCGGACATTTTAAAAGTGGGGGGGGGGGGGTGGGGGGGGGGGGGGGGGGGGGACTGTATGAGACCATACATTCATATAATTATTAATCACCTGTTTCTAAATGGTCTGTCTCTAAAAGTGAGGGTGACGGATCCCCCTCGTCCCCCCCGGTTGCTACGCCCCTGCCCTATTCCTTTCGAACATCCTAACATTTTTGGAATATAAAAAAAAAAAAAAGGCATTAAAGTCATCACTCTTAGGTGTAATTTGCTTTCAAAGTATTTTTATAGTTCAGTTTTAGCGATCTTCATATTGACAATTTCGCTCCCTTCGCAGTGCACTTTCAAAAAACATGACGAAAGCTATAGGTGACCTATTATTTAAAAGCGTAATCTATGTTACGTCTCCAAAGCTTGTGAAAACAAAAAACAGCATACGGTAATGCTTTTAATTTATAGTAGGTTAGTTATTAAGTGTCTGTACTGTATATGACATGGGCCTGTTGGTTAGAACATTTCTGCAGTGGTTTGCATG
Organism: Danio aesculapii; assembly: GCF_903798145.1. Classification (NCBI taxonomy): domain Eukaryota; kingdom Metazoa; phylum Chordata; class Actinopteri; order Cypriniformes; family Danionidae; genus Danio; species Danio aesculapii. Next base: position 49,016,787 of record NC_079454.1, on the reverse strand, counting down.
TGTCAAAATGTAAAAGTAGACTTTTCAAAAAATTAATAAACAATATCTTACTTAATAATCATCATCATCATCATCATCATCATCATCATCATTAATATTATTATTAAACTATGATTTTTTTTCTATTTCCTAATAAATATTACAATCAATTTCTTAATAAATAGCCTTATTATTTATTGATTTATATGATTTATGAGATTAGAATACTTGTTAGCTTTTGTAAGTGATTTTATGTTAATTTAGAACAGAATATGCAATGTTCTCAATAATAATAATATTTGTAAAGGAAACACAGGCCCCTATATGTGACACTTACATATATTTCAGTTAATATGGAAAACGAGTGCATGTTTTTACCAAAACTAATATTGGATTTTTTAATATCACATACATCGTCACTACATCGCTCATTTCCCAAACAATGCATCGTACTATGATAGTTCAGCCGCGAGTTACGCCGTTGTTTGGGAAACGCACCCCAGATCAGCTCATTTACAGAGAGAGAGTAAAAGCAAACATTGATCTGAATGTGAAAACACTCTAAATGCTTGTCATGTTTGTGTGAGTTCATTGGAGAAGCTCTGTTAAAAATAGCTCTACCTATGCTCTATACTGCACTCTTAAAAAATGCTGGGTTATTATAACACGATACTGGGTCAAATATGGACAAACCCAACATTGAGTTAATTTTTTTAAATAAAATTTCAATTACATTTTATAACTCAACAGTTGGGTTTGTCAATATTTGACCCAAAGTTGGGTTAAAACAACCCAGCATTTTTTAGAGTGTCTTATTTCTGCTCTGCATATGTACACTACCTTTAAAAATGTAATCGATTAATTGAACAAGGACACAATAAATTAGTCATAAGTGTGAATGAAGACTAATCATGATAATGATTTCTATTTCAGATAAATTCTGTGTTTTTAAACTTTTAAATATCGAATAATCCTGAAAAAATATTACACTCTTAAAAAAACTGGGTTATTTCAGACCAATTTTGAGAAAATGGTGGTCAGAAATAGCCACTAAGTTAAATATTTCAATTAAATTTAAAAGGAACTGAATTTATCCCAATGTTTGGGTTTGTCCATATTTGGGTTGGAATAACCCAGCATTTTGAGTGAGGAAATACCAGCAGCTTTAATCTCTGATAACAATAAAATAAATTGAACCCTCGGCTATTTATGCTCAGTGTGATATAGTTATATCAGGTATCGTGTTTTAGCACGTCTCTGACAACAAACTATTTTGTCCGACTGTCAACTGGTAATGTAGGAATTAATTATTATTAATAACAATAATTCTAATAATTCTACACTGAATTAAATGTGTTGCTCATAGTTAATTGTAAAATTTAAGTTTGTAATTTACAGGAAGCTTTTCTAATTACTAAATTTTTAGTTCTAATTAACTAAAAACTTAAGGTAATGTGTTGTGAAGGAAGAAGAAATTGCTTACAGCAGCTTTTTCTTCAATGTAGCATTACTTCACTGTTAAAAATGCTGGATTCCACACAATTCATTCACGTTTTCCCAACACAAATTGATTAATGTAATATTGTTTAGCATAAAAATTAAGTTGTCCTCCCAAAAAACCTCAAGAATCGTGTTGAATCAGCTCATTTTAATTAAGTAGTTTAAACAAACAGCAAATAGTGTTAAAAGTATAAAAACGTTTTGTTTTTTTGGGGGGGGGAATCAATGTATTTTCTGGAGAATTTGACTTTTCCATCACTGCTTTCTCATGTGATGCTTAAAAATGTGGTAAAATTATAGAAAACCCAGCTAGTGTTGTGTTTGACAGAGCGAGTCTGTGCATGTGAAATGTGTGCGTGTGTGAACAGCATCCTGTGTGTGTGCTTTCTGTGTCATGAGGAGTCAAACTCTCACTATCTCGTCAGATCTCACACTGCGTTTCTCCTTCTCACACACTGCCTTTATGTCTTCATCCATTTCTGTTGGCGTTCAGAGCCATTGATTGCTTTATAAAGGATCTATTTTCTCAGGTCAGGGGTAGTTAGGTGGTTTTAGGGAGGAATTCATGTAATGAAGTCTTTCATTTACTCTCACTAATGTAGTTGTAAACCGGTCATGATTTGTCTTTCGCTTGTCATTTTGAATTATGATACAGCAGATTCGAGAGATTGTCAGGGAAAGATGACTTAGTCGATGGTGTGTTCTGACAAGTAATGTAAGTCTACAACAAACCAAGGGTGAGAAAAAAAGATGATCCTTAAAGTACCTGTGAATTCACATTATTACACGGCTCTCTGAATATTTAGTTCACAACATTCCAAGGTATGTTATTCCCAGTAAACAGCCACTGAAATGAATAACACAGGCTCCTCCAGGAACTTTCATCTTAATGGGCAGTGAATACGTTCACATCCATATTTACAGGTGAAGTCAGAATTATTAGACCTCCTGAATAATTTCCCCCCCAATTTCTGTTTATTTTTCTGTTTCTGTTTAATGTAAAACTGCTTTTATTCTAGCTGAAATAAAACAAATAAAAATATTACTGAAAATACTGTAGAACAATTAGTTAAATTCGCAAATATTTGAAAAAGAAAAAACTATTCACAGGAGGGCTGATAATTTTGATATCCACTGAATATTGATGTCTTTCTTGCTCTCTTTAAAAAGTTTGGCGCCATCTTGTGACTGAGTAATATGTAGGTTAATGTATGCTCCATTTAACCATTCTCATTTCTGTCAGCTTTGCGTTTAATTATAGAATTAATAAACTATTTCAGCTAAGAACAATGTTTTGTGTGTATTTTTTAATGTTTTGTGCCATGTAATAAGTGAGATAAAGTACACCCAGAATGGTTGTTTTCGCAGAATAAAGCCTGTCAGTCTTCTACAACAGTGCTCCACCTTTTAAATCTACGAATACAACTGCCTGGATGTACTTTGTCCCTTACTTATTAAACAGCTGTCTGGAATACTCACTTCTGATTGGTCAGTTGTGACATTCCAAGGTATGTTATCCTGAGATAACAACCGCTAAATAACATCGGGGAACTTTGAATCACCTTGAATGAACGTCAGTGGAAACATTCACATTCATATAATCACATCTAAATTCATGTGCATCTGCTTGTCTGTCATGTTGCTGTTTTTGAATGTTTGGCGCCATCTTGCGACTGAATAATATGTAGGTTAGTAAGTATATGCTCCATCCAGCAGGTTTCCTTTCTGTCAGCTTTGCATATTTGACTGTTTGGCGCCATCTTGGGGCTGGATACTGTGCAGGTCAGTCTGTACTCCATCAGCTGTTTTAATTTCTGCCAGCTTTGCATTTAATTAAAGAATTATCAAACTATTAGAGCTCAGAACAATGTTTTGTGAGCATTTTGTAATGTTTTGTGACAAGTAGCCATGTTATTAACAGGATAAAGTACACCCAGAATGATTGTTTTCGCAGAATAAAGCCTGTCAGTCTTCCACAACAGTGCTCTGCTTTTATTTTATATTCTACGAATACAACTGGCTGGATGTACTTTATCCCTTACTTATTAAACAGCTGTCTGGATTACTCGCTTCTGATTGGTCAGTTGCGACATTCCAAGGTATGTTATCCTGAGATAACAACCGATTAATAACATCGGGGAACTGTGAATCACCTTGGCCATCAGTGAAAACATTCACATCCATTTACTTACATCTAAATTCATGTGTATCTGCTTGTCTGTCATGTTGCTGTTTTTGGAATGTTTGGCGCCATCTTGTGAATGAATAATATGTAGGTTAGTATATGCTCCATTCAGCAGGTTTCCTTTCTGTCAGCTTTTTGTGCTTTTGAATGTTTGCCGCTGTTTTGCAACAGAATAATATGTAGGTTAGTAAGTATATGCTCCATTTAGCAGGTTTCCTTTCTGTCAGCTTTGCATATTTGACTGTTTGGCGCCATCTTGTGACTGAATGATATGTAGGTTAATGTATGCTCTATTCAACCATTCTCGTTTCTGTCAGCTTTGCGTTTAATTATAGAATTAATAAACTATTTCAGCTAAGAACCATGTTTTGTGTGTATTTTTTATGTTTTGTGGCAAGTAGCCATGTTATTAACAGGATAAAGTACATCCAGCATGGTTGTTTTTGCAGAATAAAGCCTGTCAGTCTTCTACAACAGTGCTCTGCTTTTATTTGATATTCTACGAATACAACTGGCTGGATGTACTTTATCCCTTACTTATTAAACAGCTGTTTGGAATACTCGCTTCTGATTGGTCAGTCGTGACATTCCAAGGTATGTTATCCTGAGATAACAACCGCTAAATAACATTGGGGAACTTTGAATCACCTTGACCATCAGTGAAAACACATCCATATAATTACATCTAAATTCATATGTATCTGCCTGTCTGTCATGCTGCGGTTTTTGATTATTTGGCACCATCTTGTGAATGAATAACAAGATAACAACCCGCTTTGTGTCGGGTGAGATATGATTACAAACTTAAAAATTGTGAGCACTTGCGATCCATATTCTGCACCTGCGACCATTTTTCAGTCATTTAAAACAGTTCAATTCTTACATTTAACGTCATCTTTTGGATATTCTTTAGCGATTTAATTAGTGATGGCGTTATAGCTTATAAGTATTATTTGGCGTTGGTTTCTTTTACTTGGATTACTATTTGCTGGTAGGGAAAATGTATTTGTTCACTTCTGCTATTTATACTTCGACTTTGCATTTCAATGTATACTTTAATTGCACTTGACCTGCAAATTAGAATAGAAACTGTATAAAATGCACACAATGATGCTATTATTTGGCACAAATCCAACTTCTCCTTTCTGGCTGTTGGGTTAAACCTTATTGCACAACACAAGGCTTTTTGGATATTCAGCCTGTGACATGGCGGTCAGGGGAAGATAGTAATGTTTGCCCGCCAGGAGGTCGTTTCCCTAATGGTGTAACGACAGGTGAAAACTATCAATGAATGAGTGCTGTACCTGCTGTAGTGTCTGTATGCGGTGTGGACTCAGTGCTGATGCTGTTGTTAACAGAAGGCTGCGTCTGATTACTGATGTCCATCTCCATCGTCTGCAGAACTGAGGTCATGTTGACTTCAGACACGCCGTCTTTCCTCTTCACAGATAAATGAGGCGATGAAGCTGCAGACGACATGCAGACATGATCATCTGAAGAGTCAAATCAGGACACAGATGATGCAAACTAGCTAGCTAACTTCAATTATTTAAAGCTATCTGCTCAATTCAGTGAAGAAAAGAGGGTATTATCATGAATTAAACATGAGGTCATTTTTAAATGGAGCTCAGATCTGATGTTCATAATCTCACAAAACCAGAAACATATTAATAACTAATTCTTTCATTATATAAAGAGATATTGTCATGTGTTTGTAGAGCGTTTTGCTGACTAATCGATGGAGGAGGCTTTTTTTTTGCAGTTGGTGACTCAGAAAAACAGTATTTAAAGGGATAGTTTAGCCTGATCTCACGTGGAAATGTAAGTATTTTACGTTTTACCAATTCGTACGAATTCATACAAGTTTAGTCGTATGAAAATTTGAATGATTTTAAAAATGAGGCATAGCACCCAATCCCACCCCTAAACACAACTATCATTGGGGGGATGAGCAAATCATTCTAAATTGTACGAATGAGATCGTATGAATGAGATCGTACGAATTCGAATGAATTAGCTACTTAATTAAAGAGTTAGGAATTGCCGTGAGATTGTTTTGCATTGTTCACCCAAAAATGAAAATTCTGTCATTGTTTATTCAACCTTCACTTATTCAAAACCTATTTGAGTTTGTTTTCTTCTATTATTTTTATTTCTTCAGATAGTTTAAAGAATGCTGGCACCTATTGACTTCCATAGTAATTGTTTTCCTAATATGGAAGCCAATGGGTGCCAGCAACCAGCATTCTTCAAAATATCTTCCTCTGTGTTCCACAGTAGAAGAAGGAACCGATTTAAAACCACATTAGGAAAGGTAAATAATGAGAACATTTGAATTTTTGAATAAAAGAATCAGAATCAGTTTTATTGCCATTGTGCTTCACACACACAAGGAATTTGTTTTGGCTACAGAAGCTTCCAGTGTACATAAAGTGACAAGTGACAACACAAAATAAATATGAAAAATTAAAATGATGAACATTAAACAGATGCGGTTAGTCAAGAAACCTGGATGTTGAGTTGTATGTACAGATTGTTATAAATATACAGGTTATAAGGTGCTGTGTACAAGTGCGAATGTAGAAGGTATTGCATTGTATATTGATATAAGGTGCTGTGTACAAGTGCGTATGAGAAAGTATTGCACATATTTATTGCACAGTAGGGGAATACTATACTGTTCATAAGGTAGACAGGAAAGAAACTTTTCCTGTGTCTGGCTGTTTTTGTGCTTGGTGCTCTGAAGCGCCGACCAGACGTAACAGTTCGAACAGGTAGTGTGCTGGGTGTGAGGGGTCCGGAGTGATTTTGCGAGCCCTTTTACTCACTCTGGAAGAGTACAGTTCTTGAAGTGTTGGAAGGGTTGTGCCAGTGATTCGTTCAGCAGTCCGGACTGTTCGCTGTAGTCTACGGAGGTCGGTTTTGGCAGCTGAGCCTAACCAGACAGTGATTGACAGGTGACAAAAGGTGACAAAAGAAACCCTTGAGTACTTTGTTTGAGATTTGTGTGTGTTTTGAGCATCGGTTAAGGCAATGTTAGCACCTGTCAGCTTTATATGGTGGGGAAAACTTTATAATTTTGAGCTTTTGTCAGCTAATTTCATCTTCTGGGTTTAAAAGAACTTTTGGAGCGGGATCAAAATCAGTGACATTGCGCGATTCTGCTAGTGGAGTGATAATGTGTCAGTTTTCTTATCCTATGAGAAGAGCCTGCTTCTTAATTATTCATGAGAGCACGTGCTTTCCATAGGCAAGGCAGACCTGCCAAGCTAGGAGACCCAATGATTGGGTGAGACAGTGTCCACGTACAGCAAGCAGTATTTAGCCATTCATGAAGGGTCATATGTGTTTGTTTCCATGATTCACAGGATTTGTTGCATATGGTTCCCCGCAATGCTGTCAGGTCTAATACAGTAAAGCTGTTGGTTTGCTTTAAGCATTTTTATCGAGAGAGCTGTGTGAGAATTGGAGAATGGTGGACTTTGTCTTTTATCAGTTGAGTTCGTTACCATTCAGACACATTCGTGCTGCTGTGCTTACACATGTTTAATATCCTCCAGATTACCAGCAGAGCCAATGGTTGGAATAGACGGGGCAAGAGACTTGCTGCACTGCTATCCACTGTGTGCATTCAGACCCAGTGATTGAGGAGGAGAGAAGTCCTCCTTATTTATAGTGTTTATATGATTATCATTATAATAATATACCAAACTGTGGTTATGTGTATATGAAATTATGAATAACATATATAGCAGGACATTAAATTACTGTTTATTTCTTTGCATTTTAACTTTGTAAACTATAAAATCATGCGTCTCCTCATGGTTTGTGTCTCATTTTGTGAGCCGACTGACAACAGTTGTTCGCTCTCCTCTTTTTCCCTGCTCTGCTTGCCACGCCCACTCCTCCCTCTGTTCCCAGAGCTCCACGCCCATTATGAAGCTTTTTTTTTATTCTGAGGTAGACTTGAACCGAAAGAGGGGGGTTTCATGGTCCTTTAAGAAATACGGCTAGGGATTTTAACAAGCCTCCAACTCAGTGTTTCTCAACCACACTCCTTGAGGCCCAACAACACTCCATGTTTTTGATGTCACCTTTGTCTGTGACACCCATTACAGGTCTTTCAGTCTCTTTTAATGAGCTTCTCCTCCAGGAACGTGGTTGAAAAACGCTGCTTTAATAAATAGGCCCACACAAAATCCGCAGATTTCCAGATTTTTAGCCCACTGAGTCTATTTATTTACTTGTGTAAATGTTTATTTATTCAGTTTTAAAACTAATTTCAGTAATATTATTGCCTAATATGAAAATGTTCATATGATTTATTTACAATGCAGTTTGTAAAGTCATATTTTCTGTCTTTTTGTCGATCTATTACATGAGACTTGCTTTGTTTACAGTAGCAAATAAGTGGATCTAGATGGATTTAAGTTGTAAACATTAAATAAAAGTTAAAAAGCTATTACTTTTTATTTCATATATTAAGTTTGTAGTTACGATACTCCTAAAATCATTTAGCATAAATCCGCAGATTTTTTACAAAATTCTCAGCAGAAATAAGCCAAAAATGTCTGCAGATTCTGTCTGGCCCTACTGATAAGACTTCGGGTTTCAAAAGCACGTCAATAATCAAGCGCACGTTATTATCATCAGCTCAAGAAGTTTGTTATTTCAGATATAGACGCGCGGCGAGCGCAAGGAAGAAAGCGAAACCGCTCGCACTTCAGACTGCCTCGTAAAAAACTACGCGGCACGGGGTAAATCTGCTCTACTCCATGGCTTTGTGGCTGTTCATCATGACGACGACAAGGTTTGTTTGAGCCTGGGTCGACCATGGCTCGTTATTATATGTATATATAATTCCTCTGTATTCTCTCGGCTGTGTGTGTATTTTAAATATGGCGTTTTTTTTTGTTTTCATTCTGGCTTGTTGCGTAAGCGAATGACACCTCTCTGTAAACCAATAGCGTTCAGCTGCGCGTGTGGCTCCGCCTTTTGGTACCCTTTCTCGTGTTTGGTACCCTTTCGAAAGGGTGCCGAAAAAGTGGTACGGTACGGTACGGTTCGGTACGGTACGCTTTTTGACAGTGGAAACGGCTATAAAAGTGTACCAAACCAAACCGAACCGTACCGTACCACTCAGTGGAAACGGGCCTATTGTGTCATTGTATTAGGGATGCTCAAAATAATCGATTAACCGTTAACCGAAAGGGTGCGTTTGTAACCGATTAATGCTATCAGTTAAACGATTAAAATCATTATTTTATATATTTTTAGTTTGGCTGCATAAGGGGCCGATTGAATGCGCCTTTGCGTTAAGAGGGGCATCTTTTGCACGCGGCTCATCCCAGAGCAGCAGTTTGTGTTTTCAAGACAACTACAGAGAACTTTTAAAGAGCTTGGTTTCCGCTACATTCATTCTTCCATGGCGGGGACCAAAATGCATCTCGCCACGGCTACATTACCCATTCAAAACATTCAGTTATTGTTGTTGTTTTTAATAGCGGATTATAATCGCACCAAAACGTATTAAAAGGTAAGTGAATTATAACAGCGCAAACTTTTCTGTAATCGTAGTAGTGCTGTGCGCTATCTGTTTAATTCTTTGGCGTTACGTGCTGACTGACTGACTGACTGACTGACAGGTGCGCGATGCGTGAGGCCAGCAAACACAACGAAGCGTTTAGTTAAGATGAACACAGTTTCTATAGTTATACTTTACTTATAGATAAAGTATGAGTCTGCATATAATCACTCAATCTTGCTGGAGTTTATAGCCGTTTCACTTTACTTCAGGATGCATTAACACCGCTCTGAAGGTCTAATGGCTGTTTTAAGTTATCCAGAGCTGTATGAATTTACAAATCTTGAATATCACAATAGTATTAAATATTACAACTGTAACAACACAGACAGCAACACTTATGCACAATCGATACCCAGCTGATTCAGTCGTTTCATAAGAGGACCGCGCTTCTTCTCTTCTTTTTTCCTTGTCAACATATAAAGGCAGGTGCGCCTCGCGTTTTTGGAATGAAAAAAGCTTGTTAGCTGTGTCAGCCACTTGTTCAACTGCAAGACATACTTAACTAGCGGGACGATAACTTATAACCCGTGGCTACAGACACATTTGCCAAAGAAGCAAAATGGAAGAATATTGCTGTTTGAAACAGACGTGTTGATACCAAACCAGCGCTGATGTTGACCTGGATCTGCGTCATAAACGCAACAAATAGGCTTTACCTTTTATTTTACAGCTTATAAAGCATGTATGCACATTAATGCAATATCATATTTAAACAACAAAACTGTTTACAAAAAGTCAACATATGCGCGCGTGTTGTTGTCTTTTCATCACGCAGCGCGCGCACTTGAACCGCGAGGGAGAGAAAGGAAACCAAGACATAATCTTTAAAATAATGATTTCTATTAAAAATGTAAAAAGGTTTTGTGATCATAATAATAACAGCGGGGCATTAAATAAATGCATATTTTCCATGGAGCGAGCGATTTGAGGAAGTCTGCTATTTTTATTTGACGGAATAAGACAAAAATATGATTGGAAAAAAACAGCCTATGCCGGTTATTAAAAATAATAAGTCAGTGTTTTCGATTTGTAATATAAATTAATTATTTAAGTGGAAAATAGTTTAGGGCAGTCCTATTTATTTTATTCATTTTATTTAGTTTATTCTGCTCTTCTGTGCTAAACACTGCAGGTGCGTGAAAATGCTCTGTTGTCGTGTTCTATTATTAATATGCTAGCATATAAAAATAAATCAGTATTTTAAAATGCAATATTTAATGTGTCAGACACAAAATAGACACGTCAATTTGTTTAATATAAAATTAATAGTAATCTGACCAGTTAACCGTTAATAACCGATTAATGAGCGGCGGTTGTCGGTTAGCAAAATTAACCGAAATGAGCATCCCTACATTGTATCATTTGTCAAAATGCATGACTTAAGAAGAGACCTAAAAAAATCCCTCTGATTTGTGGAGAGGCCTGAATAATAAAATAAATGTTTGTGGATGGTAAGATTTTTTCATGTTTTTAAAATAAGTCTCTTTTGCTCAACAATGCTGCGCTCATTTGATTAAAACTCAGTCAAAACTGTAATATTGTCAAACATTATAAATAAAAAATGACTGTTTTCTCTTTGGATATATTTGAAAATGCAAATTATTCCTGTGATGCAAAGCAGAATTATTAGCTATATTCAAAAAGGTTAAAATTCTGTATTATGATGTGGTGAGGCGGTGCAATATCAAATTATTTTTTTAAGATTTAAATTTTTTATAGGTTTTTCTCATTTCAAATAATGCAGATGAATATCAAATACATAAAAGCAGAACAATACAACATAAATATATTCAATAAATAAATAACATCATATAAATTGCAAATGTAAACCAAACCAGAACACACAAGAAAAAAGGAGGGTAGGGGGTTGCTAATATCATAACCTTAATTATTATTTTGTCTTGTTACATGTTTACTAACATTGTGGGTCGCAGAAATGTAGAAATTTTCCTCATTTATCAAAAATAAATTTCAATTCTTCCATGTAAACTGTAGGAGAGTTTTTCATAAGCTGCAACTCGTCCTAACTCTGAGATCCACTCGAAAATCGGAGGTCTACTGGAAGATTTCCAGTTTTTAACAATCACCCGTCTGCCTAGCATTATTCAGCTCTGTATCCACTGGAATTCAGTTTTATTCATGCGGCTTAAGGAACATGGGTCACCTAGAAATAAGCTAAAAATAAATACTAAGAAAACAGAAGAGATGGTATTTGACCCAAAATGTATAGGTGACCATCGTCAAGTGGTTGTACATGACCATCCTATTACTCAGTCAGAAACCTATAAGTACTTGGGCATTTACATCGACAGTTCTTTCACATGGAAAACACACATTGAGTGGGTTTGTTCTCGTTTACACCAGAGATTGTATTTTTTGCGGAGGTTGCGTCTTTTTGGAGTTAACAAGAAACTCATGATGTTGTTTTATAAAGCTGTTCTTGAAAGCATTGTTAGATATGGTATCACAGTGTGGTTTGGCAACCTATCTGTTCAGTGTAAATCTAAATTGATGCATCTCTTAAAGACAGCATGGAAAATTGTTGGGCACGATGAATATTTTAATCCTCGAGTTTTATATGAGAATTGTGTCCTCAATCAGGTGGAAAGGATTGTAAACGATCAAACTAATTTTTTGTTTCCTCATTACGAACTGCTTCCCTCTGGTAGAAGATATAGAGTCCCAAAGTGTAGGTTAAACCGTTATAAGAAATCCTTTGTACCTGTATCAGTGGGTTTATTTATTAAGAGTATATCTTAATTACCATTATACATTTTGTAACTGTTGTATTTTGTATTGTTTTTATTGCTTGTTTTTAGTGAATGTCTGCAGCAATATGGCGATGCCCATAACAAATTTCCTGTCAAAGACAATAAAGTTTTACTACAAGTATATATAAGCTTGGGCAAAATTCATACTGGGTCTGCAATATCTTTACAAGGTATTCATGCACCTCTCTCCAAAAATGTTGGACTTCTGGGCATTGCCATAATACATGAAATAGGTCTCCTGTTTCTTCTTGGCATCGCCAGCATTCTGGATTGTTTTTGAAACCTGCTCTGAACAGTCTCTTAGGAGTCCAGTAAAATCGATGTAAAATTTTAGACCGTATAAGACGTGTTCTAACATCTCTAGACATTCATTTTAAATTCCCAGCAATTTTTCCCCAGTTCTCATCTTCAAATGTGCATCCCAAATCTTTCTCCCATATTATCTTGACTGCAGAACTAATATCTCGATTGACTAATGAGTAGTCAGAATCAGAAAGAGCTTTATTGCCAGGTATGTTCACACATACGAGGAATTTGTTTTGGTGACAGAGCTTCTACAGTGCAACAGGATTACAGAGACAGAACAAAAAACAGATAATAAATATATTTAAAAACAAAAATAGAAGTAGTGAGTGCAAATATACAAATTGACAAGTGTATGTACATGTTTATTACTATACACAACGTTATATGTGCAGCTGTTATGTGCAAATTGGCATGTAAAGTGTGTTGTTAAATAAGTGTATATGTGTATAAAAGTGTATAGCAAGTAGTGATGTTGGTTCCACAATTATTATCATCAAGTGTTCATGAGATGGATTGCCTGAGGGAAGAAACTGTTTCTGTGTCGGGCTGTTCTGGTGCGCAGTGCTCTGTAGCGTCGACCAGAAGGTAAAAGTTCAAAGAGGCAGTGTGCTGGGTGTGAGGGGTCCAGAGTGATTTTGGCAGCCCTTCTGCTCGCTCTGGATAAGTACAGTTCTTGGGGAGTAGGAAGGGTTGTACCAGTGATTCGCTCAGCAGTCCAAACTATTCAACGTAGTCCATAATATTTAGAGTTTTGAGGGGGAACTGAAGACATTTGTGAGCACATGTCTCAACTGTAGACGCCTCCAGAACTGATTATTAGGCAGATTAAATTTATGCTTAAGTTTTTGCAATTTAAAATTATTATAAATAATTATTTTCATTCATTTTCCTTCGGCTTAGTCCCTTTATTCATCAAGGGTCACCACGAACCAGCATGTGTTTTTACACAGCGGATGTCCTTCCAGCTGCAACCCTGTACTGGGAAACACTTATACACTCTCACATTCGCACATACACTACGGCCAATTTACTTTATTCAATTCACCTATGAATATCTGTTTGGACTGTGGGGGAAACCGGAGCACTCCCCCGCCAACACGGGGAGAACATGCAAACTCCACTTAGAAATCCTAACTGACCCAGACGGGACTCGAACCAGTGACCTTTTTGCTGTGGGGCATCAGTGCTAACCACTGAGCCACCGTGTCACCCATAAATAATTGTTTTGTGTCTAAGAAAAGAATTTAAAAAATGTTTGACTTGATAAATGTCCTCAGTGTCTGCTTTTCTTTCTCTTGTCTGTCAGCAGGCGGTTTTCATATCAGTTATTCTTCTATTTTCATCTTCTCACCCTCTGCTCTGATTAGAGTCTGCTCTGCATTTCCAGTCTGCCTCAGTCTAACAGATGGGCTTTAATATATCCAGTACAGTTTTATTTTTTGGTTTTATTTATTCATATTAATTAGCTTGACTTTCACACAAACATGTGCATAACGCATATATACACACTCTTTTTCACACACACAAACACATAGCTGTACACACAAACAATCACCCACACACACTCTCTCTCTCTCTCATATACACGCATACATACACAAAAACACACTTACTCTCTCACTTATATTTATAGATAGACATATATGTGTTTGTGTGTGCAAGAGTTTGTATATGTATGCTTATATACACACAAACACACATCTATATTATAGGTGGGCATAGATAAATTTTTTTTAATCTAGATTAATCTCACTGTGATCTTGGAATTAATCTGGAATAAAATGGCTGATTCTGCTGAAGGCATTCAGAATATGTGTGCTACACAAATAATGACTGAAAGTCTTTGAGAGCAGGTTTCTCAAGCGAGGTGGCGCATTAGACCAGGGGCTCATCTCCTGTTTCCAAAATGCATCACAAACTGCTTGAGAAACTGATCTACTGTGATAATCGGTGATGAAAATAAAAGATGTTCAATAAGATGTACTTGTGTTTACTCACTGTTTATTCAGTTAAACATGAGTTTTAAACTGTAGACCTACATAAGCTTGAAACAGTGATTTCTGATTACCTTAATCTGACTAAAGTCATAACTGAACTAAACTGAAATGGAGTTAAGACGTGTGGAGTATGCAGATATTAGTGGCATTACTGAAGTAAACACTGCAATCAAACTATTACCGTCATGTAGGACTTTTCGCCATATTTTCTCACAAGATCCACACACACGGCTGTCAGTAAAGGACCGCACACACACACACACACACACACACACACATTGCGAAATGTGGACGTTTTTTTCTGTCCATTTGGCGTGCGTTATTAAATTCCATAACACTCTCACCATTCCTTACTCCTTATTTCCATCTAATACCCCAGGTTTGTCACGGGGGCATGAATGAAATGTTCATTAGTTAAAGTGAAACTGCCGAACTGCAGTTAAAGTCACCCAAAACTACAGGAAACTCTTAAATGAAAGCACTTCACGTAAACATCTTAATTATATTATTGTCTATTAAGGCAAATAACTAGATTACAGATGTCCATGTAAGTGTAGTCAGTAGTGTCTTCAAAGTAAGTGAAAGATCCAGAAGGGCATCCTGTTGATTTGATTCAGAAGGGCACTGTTTTGTCAGACGGCTCACCAGTCAGGTATACATCCGCGCTAAAATATCAAGGTAAAAGTCATCATAGCTTTCGTAGAATAGACTCAGCTCCCAACCCAACTTTGAGAATAGATTAACGCCGATATTTTTTTAAATCGCGCAATAAGAGTCTCACGTTAACATAGCACACGTTAACGCTGCTGATAACAGCCTACCACTAATATACTGTATATATATATATATATATATATATATATATACACACACACACAACATATACACAAACATTTTCTTCATACACAAATACACACAAACACTCTCTCACATATACACAAAGACATTCATAACCTTTCTGACACATACATATATATTTACACATGTAACTCTTTCACACACATTTTTTCTTTTTCTGTCTTTTATCACAAACACACACATGCATACAAAATCATAGATACACAAACTCTCTCCCACATAAACACGCACTTATAGACTCTCTCAACTGCACACACTACACATGCTCTGTCATACGCTACATACACAAAAACACATTCTCACACATACACTCATACATAGACAAACATATATAGGTACACTCAAACTCACTTTCATACACAAATACACACTCTCTCACACGCACACATGCACAAAGAGATTCATAACCTCTCTCACACATACAAATATATTTACACACAAACACATACGTAAACACTCTCACACACAACATTTTCACTCTCTCTCTCTCACCCAATCTCACACACACACACACACACACACACTCAGTTTGCTGCATTAGCCTCTGGATCAGGATCCTGGGGGAGGTTTGTTGAGGGCTTCTGAGCACCACACCCTGCGCTTCACCGCAGCTCTTTTGGCTTCTCAATGACGGCCTGTTCTGGATCACAAACCCTGATTCAGAGCTTGATTCAGCACTTTTCTTTTCTCAGGGAAACGGCATTAAAACACAGCGCAGCGCCGAGCAGATCAGATTATGATGACGCTTCACAGAGACTCACAGTGGCCTTTTCATGATCACTACATTCGAACATTTTCACTCTTAATCTTTGCAGTGCTCCATTTTCTCTTTTTACCTTTCAGTTTAATTTTGTCCGTGTGTGTTTATGTGCGTGCGTGCGTGCGTGTGTGTGTGTGTTTTCTGAACACAGCTGAAATAATACACTCACCGGTCACTTAATTAGGTACATCTTACTAGTACCGGGTTGGACCCCCTTTTGCATTCAGAACTGCATTAATCCTTTGTGGTGTAGATTCACCAAGGTACTGGAAATATTCCTCAAGAGATTTTGCTCCATATTGACATGATAGCATCACACAGTTGCTGCAGATTTGTCAGCTGCACATCCATGATGCGAATCTCCCGTTCCACCACATCTCAAAGGTGCTCTATTGGATTGAGAGCTGGTGACTGTGGATGTGCTGCTGTAGTCCATCCACCTCAAGGTTCAACATGTTGTGCGTTTAGAGATGCTCTTCTGCAGACCTCGGTTGTAACAAGTGGTTATTTGAGTTACTGTTGCTTTTCCATCAGCTGGAGCCAGTCTGGCCATTCTCCTCTGACCTCAGGCACAACTGCCGCTCACTGGATATTTTCTCTTTTTCGGACCATTCTCTGTAAAGCCTCGAGATGGTTGTGCGTGAAAATCCCAGTAGATCATTAGTTTCTGAAATATAGATGCTAACATTCTGATGCTTGGTTTGAACTGCAGCAGATCGTCTTGACCATGTCTACCTGCCTAAATGCATTGATTTGCTGCCATGTGATTGGCTGATTAGAAATTTGCCTTAACAAGCAGTTGGACAGGTGTACCTAATAAAGTGGCCGGTGAGTGTATCACAGGGCTGTACAGCGTTATACTCTACTTGATTTTGTTCACATCAGGCCTCTTTAAAGAAACATTACTGGTTAATGTTAAATATTGCAGATGAACACTGGACTCATAAATCAGCATTAGGTTGTTTCAACACACATTTATATTATTAATTGGTTTTATTATGATTTTTATATTGTACAATATGGACAAACCCAACTGCTGGGTTAAATTTCAGAAATCTGACTCAACGATTGGATTTGTCCATTCAAATTTATATATATATAAAAAAAACAGCTTTTTTTGAGCGTTTTAGTCAGTTTGTTGTATTAATGTCATTTTTATTTATTTTTTTATCTCATTTTCCCAGTTTTATTTGTTAATTTTATTTTAGGTTAATTACAAATTTTTAACTTTAGTTTTATTTACATTATAGCATTAAGTTAAAGTAAACTAATTTAAAATTGTATACAGCTTTTTATTGCATTTATTTTGTATTTGTCATTTATATTCATTTTTTTATGTATCAAAAATATTTTCTTAATTTGTTAATTTTATTGTAGTTTCATTTACTTTCTAACATTGAGTTAAAGTAATATAAACATCTTAATGCACTTTTTATTTATTTTATTGCATTTATTATGTATTTGTTATTTTTACTAATTTTTTACATATCTAAGAAGATTTTCTTAATTTTATTTCTTAATTTTACTTTAAGATTTTAAGATTTTTTTCTTAATACATTTTTATTAAACACTTTATGTTTATTGTTTTATTAATTTTTATTTTAGTTTTTGTCCCTGGATCATGTGCTTTTATCATTACATTAGTGTTTTATATTTGATTTAGCTTTATTATAATATTTAAATACAATATTTTGTGTTTTATTAATTTTTATTTTAGTGTTTTATATTTGATTTAGCTTTATTATAATATTTAAATACAATATTTTGTGTTTTATTAATTTTTATTTTAGTGTTTTATATTTGATTTAGCTTTATTATAATATTTAAATACAATATTTTGTGTTTTATTAATTTTTATTTTAGTGTTTTATATTTGATTTAGCTTTATTATAATATTTAAATACAATATTTTGTGTTTTATTAATTTTTATTTTAGTGTTTTATATTTGATTTAGCTTTATTATAATATTTAAATACAATATTTTGTGTTTTATTAATTTTTATTTTAGTGTTTTATATTTGATTTAGCTTTATTATAATATTTAAATACAATATTTTGTGTTTTATTTTTATTTTAGTGTTTTATATTTGATTTAGCTTTATTATAATATTTAAATACAATATTTTGTGTTTTATTAATTTTTATTTTAGTTTTTTATATTTGATTTAGCTTTATTATAATATTTAAATACAATATTTTGTGTTTTATTAATTTTTATTTTAGTTTTTGTCCCTTGATCATGTGCTTTTATCCTTACATTAGTGTTTTATATTTGATTTAGCTTTATTATAATATTTAAATACAATATTTTGTGTTTTATTAATTTTTATTTTAGTGTTTTATATTTGATTTAGCTTTATTATAATATTTAAATACAATATTTTGTGTTTTATTAATTTTTATTTTAGTTTTTTATATTTGATTTAGCTTTATTATAATATTTAAATACAATATTTTGTGTTTTATTAATTTTTATTTTAGTTTTTGTCCCTTGATCATGTGCTTTTATCCTTACATTAGTGTTTTATATTTGATTTAGCTTTATTATAATATTTAAATACAATATTTTGTGTTTTATTAATTTTTATTTTAGTGTTTTATATTTGATTTAGCTTTATTATAATATTTAAATACAATATTTTGTGTTTTATTAATTTTTATTTTAGTTTTTTATATTTGATTTAGCTTTATTATAATATTTAAATACAATATTTTGTGTTTTATTAATTTTTATTTTAGTTTTTGTCCCTTGATCATGTGCTTTTATCCTTACATTAGTGTTTTATATTTGATTTAGCTTTATTATAATATTTAAATACAATATTTTGTGTTTTATTAATTTTTATTTTAGTGTTTTATATTTGATTCAGCTTTATTATAATATTTAAATACAATATTTTGTGTTTTATTAATTTTTATTTTAGTGTTTTATATTTGATTTAGCTTTATTATAATATTTAAATACAATATTTTGTGTTTTATTAATTTTTATTTTAGTGTTTTATATTTGATTTAGCTTTATTATAATATTTAAATACAATATTTTGTGTTTTATTAATTTTTATTTTAGTGTTTTATATTTAATTTAGCTTTATTATAATATTTAAATACAATATTTTGTGTTTTATTAATTTTTATTTTAGTGTTTTATATTTAATTTAGCTTTATTATAATACCAATATTTTTAGTGTTTTTTTTTCATCTGTCAGACACATTTTATGTTAGCTAGACTTCAGTTAAATTTTAATTAATGGACATTTCTAACAGTTTTAGCTACCAACAATTCTTGAAATCAAGTTTAAAATCCTTTTAGCTAAAATATGTCAGTTTGAGATCATTTTCAGCTTGCAGTTATTCACTACTGACGTAGTTCCTGTTTTTCTGTCATGCATCATTTACCATGTTTATGCTTGTAAATGTGGATGTACTGGATGTAAAGTAGAG
The DNA here is from genome assembly GCF_903798145.1 of Danio aesculapii. Lineage (NCBI taxonomy): Eukaryota > Metazoa > Chordata > Actinopteri > Cypriniformes > Danionidae > Danio > Danio aesculapii. Next base: position 48,997,399 of record NC_079454.1, on the reverse strand, counting down.
TACACAGTTTTGGGCTTTTTTTGGATGAAAATTCTAAATGTTGTCCAGCAGTACATATTATCACAAATTATACCTGCAACTCTCCTTCATAGATGACCAGCACGACATCAGAGGCAACTATTTAATCAAAATGTGAGAAGCATTAAAGAGAGTAGCAAATGAGAAAGGGCCTGGTTACAGCCAAGCGGCAACCTCCCGCTCTCCCCCGGGAAGCCAATACGGAAGTAACTGAAACTGCAATTCATCAAAATTCCTCTAGTCCTGGCTCCATAATAAAGCAAATTGCAATTGAGCCCACTGTTAGAATGGCCAACTTTACAGCAGAAAAAAAGGTGTTTACAGCCTGGTACAAAGAACGATTTTGGTTCATATAGCTATTATTACCCTCCATGACAACTGTGAGGGGGGTGAATTTTTTTATAACTCATCCATTTCCTTTATATTAGGTTATATTAAATTTGCATAATTAAGGGCGTGGCCACTTGAGTGACAGCTAGGTCTCGCTGGTCACCGTCACTTCACCTCAGCTGAATCCGGCTGATTAGCCACTGATCTCGGCATATTCATCGTATTTTTGTTTTGTTTTATGTGGCTTTACACAGTCAGCTGCCTTTTGGACTTATTTCTTACAATTATCAGATGATATGGGATGCTGTGTGCACTTAATTGTGCTCACAAACCATTCATGTGGCCTCGTTTCCCATGTGAGTAAAGTTATATACTTATATACTATCTCTATAAATGTATTTGTTTTATTTAAGATCATTTATCATTAATATTTTTCTTTAGACCCATAATGCACTCCAGAATTTGCCAGATTGATTAGCTGTAGGCTCTAGATCAGTCATCTGAAGCGTTATCATACAGTGTTATGCTGGAGTTCATCAATATTCTTGCATTTACTAACACAGACTATATTTGAAGTGTTTGGAAGTAATTCGCGTTTTCCTCCTGTAGAAAAACGTCATAAGAACAATGTTTAGTGGCTCAATGTATTACTACAGTGTTTTCAAAAGTCTTAAACACTTTATTGATATAGTGTACAAACAAGCACATGTGGTCAGAACACAAACGAGTCGCAGGTAATAAAGTATCAAGCGTTTCTCCCAAAGTAAAGTCTGTCTGCCAGGTCTAAGCAAAGTGCCAGCAGCAGGGGCGTCGCTAGACCCAATTCACTGGGGCACGTGCCCCAGTGAAAATCTCCAGTGCCCCAGTAAATGCATTGAGATATGATTTACTTCATATGCAAGTGTGTTTATTAAGAGAGGTAATTCCTAAATGAAGACGTTATTCTCTATGTGCAACTGAACCAACGCTGGTGAAAGCAATGTGTTTAATCAAAAAGCAAACTGACGCATCTCCGCGTGTGCGCAAAGAACACGCGCGCTTCGCGCTCGCGCTTCTGAGAATCCCGGTAGTTAATATGCGCGCCAAAAAAGCAGGCTGCTTGTTACGCGCCGCTCATGCGTTGTAAAACCAGCTTAACAGCCTTTTTTAGGTAAGACTTAACAAACCTAATTATCTGCCGTGTGTCAAGTCTACAACAGATAATTCTATAACACATCTTTTTTTATGTATTTTATTGACTTGTCTATAGAATTTCACTCAAATTAAATTAATATTTATGCAAAAGTAATTTCTTAAATGATCTCAGCATATCACTCCAGTTGTCTTAACATTGTTTTCCAGTTACATTTAAGATTATTTTGAAGAATAATTGTATAATAATAAGAATACTTTTATTTATAATAAATATAATATACATAAAAGTATTCTTATTATTATACAATTATTCTTCAAAATATGGTGAATAATAGTGTATTTATGGGGGGGGGGGGGGGTGGGAACGTGCCCCAGTAGAGCTTTATGTTTAGCAACGCCCCTGGCCAGCAGATATCTGTAGCTCCGCTCACTCTCCGCCTCTTTGCCCTTGTTTGGTATCCCGCCGTGGCTGCGATGACGCGCGAACAAAATGGCGACGGTTGGCCGCGCCTACTTGTAGCTTCTTTTGCAGTGTTCAGAAACCTATGGGTGACGTCACGGATACTACATCCATATATTTTACAGTCTATGGTTACAGCTTGTATTAGGATGCAATTTTAGTTTTTTTTTAGGCAGGTGCTAGTGGGGATGTCTAGGTGTCGGGGGTGAGGTGTCCGAATAACACAGATAAGTAAATGTACCATGCACCGGGTTTCAGGCAGCTGCTGTGATTGTATACTATACCAAAGTTGGCAATCCGGGGGTGTTATAGACTGTACCAAAACGCTGAGGACCGGGTGTTTGGGGTTGTTTGAAATTACGGAAGTTTTCTAGGGGGAAAAAAAAACAAAACGGGATGGTGGCGGGAGATCAGTCTGAACTACGGGAGACATCCGGGAAAAAACGGCAGTGTTGGCAGGTATGAACTAACAACTGCTCTCTAATAACTTGTCAATCTAATTAACCAAAAGTTAAGCCTTTGAAATGCAGTCATGGCTGAATACTAGTATCTAGGAAAATATTACGCACCGTTATGGCAAAGACAAAATAAATTGGTTGGTAAGAATTAGTTATTAAAGCTATAATGTTTTAAACATGTTGTAAAAATGTTCTCTGTTAATTAGGGCTTGGGAAATGTTTGAAAAAGAATCAAAAGTTCACAGGATGGCTAATAGTTTATCCTTTAAAGGTATGTTTCCAAGTCTTGCTTTCTAATAAATCTGGCACTGTATGAATGTTTGGCTCTGTGACGAATAGCTCCAGTTCCTCTGTTGCAGTCGCTTTGCATGAAAGTGTCTAATAATGTCAAACGCAAAATAAATAAATAAATAAATAATAATAAAGTTGCAGTTTTTGCATCTCAATGAAACAGAATAAACTTCAAAATGAGCACTGCATAGTCTTCATTGTATATTATTTAATCTTTATTAAAGTTACAAAACATTTCTTGTGGCTGGATGTTTTAAAATGTGAAATATTGAAATGTTCACACAGTCACAGGCCTTAAAGGGACAGTTTACTTTAAGACTAATATACTGATACTAACATCTAAAAAACGTTTATTTGGTTCCATGGAGACTTTACATTTCATTGAAAAAAATAAAAAATAACCCAACTTTGGGTTTGCCTATTCGACCCAACAACCCAACATTTTTTTTAGAGTGTAGCTTCCCAAAAATAGGCCTTCTGGAATAAAATCTCATTTAAATTTGGTAAAAATACACCACTGCATGACTTCTAATTACAAACACTGGCTTTGAAATGAAAGCATTGTGGGATTGGAAGACTGCGTGTGTGGTTTGACAGCATTCCCATAATGCTCTCTGTGCCAGTGATGTGACGGGGATGATTTTCTTTCCACCCTTAAATGAGTATGAATGCGTCTTGTGACTGGCCTAACACAAAAAGGAGAAAAATCAGGCTGCAAAATTAAAGGGATAGTTCACTCAAATGAATAATTATTTACTATTTTACTCACCCTCAGGTGATTCCAAAGAAGATATTTTGAAGAATGTTGCAAAGCTGTAACCATTGCCTTCCATAGTATGTTTTTCCAACTAATATTTTTAGAAAAGAAGATAATTTGAAGAATGTTGCATACCTATAAATATTGACTTCCATTGTATGTTTTTCCTACTAATATTCTAGAAAAGAAGATATTTTGAAGAATGTTGCAAAGTTGTAACCATTGCCTTCCAAAGTATGTGTTTTTCCTACTAATATTTTTAGAAAAGCTATTTTGAAGAATGTTGCAAAACTGTAACCATTGACTTCTATAGTATGTGTTTTTCCTACTAATATTCTAGAAAAGAAGATATTTTGAAGAATGTTGCAAAGTTGTAACCACTGACTTCTATAGTATGTGTTTTTCCTACTAATGTTTTAGAAAAGAAGATATTTTGAAGAATGTTGCAAAACTGTAACCACTGACTTCCATTGTAATTGTTTTCCTAATATTTTAGAAAAGAAGCTATTTTGAAGAATGTTGCAAAGCTGTAACCATTGACTTCTATAATATGTTTTTACTAATATATTTAGAAAAGAAGCTATTTTGAAGAATGTTGCAAACCTGTAACCATTGTCATCTATAGGATTTGTTTTTCCTAATATTTTTAGAAAATAAGCTATTTTGAAGAATGTTGCACAACTGTAACCACTGCCTTCCAAAGTATGTTTTTCCTAATAATGTTTGTAGAAAAGAAGCTATTTTGAAGAATGTTATATGCCAAAAAGTCAATCCAACATTTTTTTTTGTTACTTTAATGTGATTTAATAAAAAGTTAATCAGTTTTCAACAACATTTTTATTATACAAAGTTATACTTATTTATTCTTTAGTCAGTTTGATTGATATAAGTTGAAATGACTAGAAAAGTCCATTTGATTTAACAAAACAATTTAACTGAGGATGTAAACCGAGTCTTTTTCATAAGATAAAACGCTGTTCCTCAAAACATAGTGAGCACCCTACCTAGAAAGCATTTCTGTGTGAATGGAAACCAGTTTTGGGCAAATTAAAATGACTTTTCACAGACATATATCTGAATAATGCAATACTTCTCACTAAACATGAGATGTGTGTACCACCAAAACTGTGTGGTTCCTTTAAACAAGATCAAGTGATACATTTCTGTACACGCTAGTAGACTGTACTAGGTAGGCAACTAGCTAGGATTTGTGATACAACCACTGTTTAACTTTGTAGAATATGCGCGGTAACAGAAACTAACATTAAACTGAGATCATGTATTTAAATTGTTTTTGATAGTTTTCAGGTTCTCAGATTATCCTTAGTCAATATTATATAATGTCATTATCAATATTATTACTGATCTCAATAAATAAAGCAAGGAAAATGAACAAATTAAACTAATTAGAAGTCATGCTAGTATAATATCTTGTGTCTGGCTGTATTAAAAGTCTGCACTGTAATAAGTTATATGACAAAAAGCCAAACCAACAACTGATTTTATGTTACTTTAACTTATTTTAACTACTTTTAGTTGTACAAACTCTAACATTGTAGTCAGTTTGATTGATATGAGTTTAAATGACTAGAAAAGTTAAGTTAATTCATAAACAAATAAATTAAGTGAGGATTAAAACTGAGTCTATTCACCACGATATAAAACACTGTTTCTCGAAATATAGAGAGCACCCTACCTAGAAAGCATTTGTGTGTATGGAAACCAGTTTTGGTCTAATTGAAACGACTTTTCGTAGACATATACCTGAATAATACATTACTTCATGATTCTTCAAACATGAGATTGGCCAAAACTGTGTGTGTTATTTCCCTTTAAAAGCCATAACAGACCAGGTAATACATTTCTAGACACCCTAGTAGTCTATACTAGGTAGGCATCTCACTAGAATTTGTGACACATTCACTGTTTGACTTCGTAGGATACACCTGGCAGAAAAAACGAACGTTAAACTGAGAAAATGTTTTTAAATTGTGTTTTTGTTAGTTTTTTGGTTCTCAGATTATCCTTAGTCATTATTATATAATTTAATTATCTTTATTATTAGAGATCTAATTAAATAAAGGAAGGAAAATTAACGAATAAAAGTAATTAGAAGTCATGCTAGTATAATATCTTGTGTCTGGCTGTATTAAAAGTCTGCACTGTAATAAGTTATATGACAAAAAGCCAAACCAACAAATGATTTTATGTTACTTTAACTTATTTTAACTACTTTTTTAGTTATACAAAGTTTCATTTAATTGTGTACACTGTAAAAAAGTCATTGCTGCCTTACATTTCTTTTAGTTGAACCAAAATAACCGTTTTAGGCATCTCAACTTACATCAATTAAACTGACTAAAATGTTAAGTTAAACTTTGTATAACTTAAAAAAAAAGTCTGAAACCTGTTTAACTTATTAGAATAGGTTAAAGCAACATAAAAATATTTGTTGTCTTGAATTTTTGTCGTTAAATTCTTTACAGTGTAGTCAGTTTGATTGCTATAAGCTGAAATGACTAGAAAAGTTCATTTGATTCAACAACAACAACAAAATTAAGACAGTGTCCATTCACCGGGAGATAAAACGCAGTTCCTCGAAATATAGTGAGCACCCTGTAGAAAGCATGTGTATGTGTGGGAAATCAGTTTTGGTCTAATTGAAACGACTTTTCTTAGACATATACCTGAATAATATAATACTTCTCGATTAATTGTCCAAAACTATGTGTTATTTCCCTTTAAAAGTCATAACAGACCAAGTGATACGTTTCTAGACATCCTAGTAGTCTATACTAGGTAGGCAACTTGCTAGAATTTGTGACACATCCACTGTTTGACTTCGTAGGATACGCGTGGCAGAAAAAACTAACGTTAAACTGATGACAAAAAACGGTTTCTGTAAATCATTGCGTCGACAGACAGATAGACAGACAGATAATAATAAGATAGATAGATAGATAGATAGATAGATAGATAGATAGATAGATAGATAGATAGATAGATAGATAGATAGATAGATAGATAGATAGATAGATTCATTAGTTTTTACCTGTAATGAAAGAGCAGTAGAAGAGCAGAATCGCGCAAAACGCAACATGTCCATATCTGCCCATATCCTTCATATGACAACCGTTAAAACTTTAGCCTGAAATAATCGAGTCCTTCTTCCGTTGCTTCAGACTTAAATATAGAAACAAAAGTCCAGTGTGCGTGACAGTCGCCCTTGGGTCGGCGGAGATGAATTCAGATGGCAGCTTTTCTTCTTAATTTTCCAGCGTGACAGAAATAATCCAGTCAGATGATCATCAGAACTGTAAAGAGAGTTTTAACGTTCATTCACTCGCACTGCTGCTAACCGAGAACGAGCTGAGGACTCGCGGCGCGCTCCAGTGGCGGTGGGCGGGGCCGCGCCGCGGTGACGCGCGCACACAACAGCTGGAGCGCGGAATGCGAAACTTGCAGTATGGGGGTTTGTGCAATGCCGACATAAAAGAAATAATATCAGGCTGGTTTTAGATATGATTGATTACAATCCCTTTATCGAGGATGATAGTTTTTATTCATTGATTTTTATAAAGCTTTTGATACGGTGATTCATAGAATATTTTTAAAAGTTATGAAATCCTTTGGTTTTGGAGATTTGTGTTTGAAAGCAGTTAGAACATTGTATACTGGGTGTAATAGTTCTGTCAAACTTGTGCATGGTACCTCTCAAAGTCTTGATATTCATTGTGGCATTAGACAAAGTTGCCCTCTCTCTCCTTTTTTATTTTTATTAAGTTACTCAAGTTTTAGCTCTGCATTTTAGAAGAAGTCAATTTAATGGCATCACTGCTTTAGGAGTCAAGATGATACAGCATTTATTTATTTTTTGAAGAACAGATTTGAGGTAAGAAAAAATGTACTGAAAACAGTTTCAGAAGCGATTAGATTAGGAAATCCTTGTGAAAACATTTTTATTGAAAATTTGGAATTAAAACAACGGTGTAACAATAAGGTTATAACTTCTTTGTCTCTACCTACAGCAAGACATTTATGGCTTTCATTATTTGCTATTATTTAAAGCTTGGAAGCTGACAAATAAGTTTCGCATAAATAACTAAATTCAATTCAATTCAATTCAATGTACCTTTATTTGTATAGCGCTTACACAATGTAGATTGTGTCAAAGCAGCTTCACATAAAAGGTCACAGTAAATAGGAACAGTGTAGTTCAGTTTGTAGTGTTTAAGTTCAGTTCAGTTGAGCTCAGTTCAGTGTGGTTTAATAATCACTACTGAGAGTCCAAATATTGAAGAGCAAATCCAACGATGCGCAGCTCTACAGATCCTGAACCATGCAAGCCAGTGGCGACAGCGGAGAGGGAAAAAAAACTTCACTAAATGGCAAAGTGAAAAAAAAAACCTTGAGAGAAACCAGGCTCAGTTGGGCACGACCATTTTAATTTCTCCGCTGGCCAAACGTCTTGTGCAGAACTGCAGTCTCAGTGGCGGAGGCTGGAAGCTGGCCTCAGCGAAGACTCGTCTGTCTCTGGAGCGTATTAAAGAAGAATTAAAGAAGTGTCTTACAAAATATTTCATAGAATTTATGTTTTACATAAAAACCTGTTTTGGAACGATTCAAACTTTTGTGGTGAAGAAAAAAACTATTTTGCATCTTTTTTTTCATTGCATTTACTCAAGAATATTTAGCTAAGATTTGGAATTGTTTATTAACAAAAAAAAGAAATGTAGTATAGGATAGACATTTGTTTATTTGATGTACTGTTTTATTCTGATAATGAGAACTTGAATCGTAATGGGCAACATGTTTTTTTTTATGTGTTTATGTTATAAGTAAAATACCACACACTCTCAGAAATAAAGGTAGGCAAGCGGTCACTGGGGTGGTACATTTTCGAAAGGTACAAATTTGTACCTAAAAGGTCCATATTAATACCTCAAAGGTACATATTAGTACCTCAAAGGTACATATTAGTACCTAAAAAGTACGAAATTGTTCCTCTTAAATTTTTAGGTACTATTATATACTTTTGAGGTACTAATATGAACCCTTCAGGTACAAATGTGTACCTTTTGAAAAGGTACCACCCCAGTGACCGCTTTCCTACCTTTATTTCTGAGAGTGTATACTGTACATGATAAAGAGTAGGCTCAATGTAAACCAAACTCTTCCCATTTTATGAATGACTTCAAATTATATGTAAATCTTCGAGAACAACCACAAAACAAAAAAGCACTGAAAACATGTAATTTCATGTAAATGTATATTTTTTTTATAATTTCTCTTTCAGAAAACTATTTAATTATGTAATACCTCTTGTTCTTGTGGCATTGAATTAATAATATAAAGGAATGTGAAACTTATTGTGTATATAACATTGAAAGCAAAAGGTTTTGTTAATTTAAAAACAGAGCATTTACATAAAGGTGATTAGATTTTCTCAAAAAGTGGACCTGTTTGCAGAGCTTGGCGATTTGAGTCTCTTTTGTAAAAATAAAAAGTACATTTGGAAAGTTCATAGATAACAAAAATAGCCTAATTAGTATTCAAATTAACTTGAACATGGGCCACTTTTGGTGCTTGAAACCTTTTTATTGGTATTTTTTTCTTTTAAGAATAAGGTCCAAGATTCAGAATAATAGTTGGGCTATACTTGTAGTGAACGACGACTTGGCTTCCATCATATTGTGTTTTCTTTAACAGCTGGATGTTGGACTCATGAACAATTATTGTTTGGATTTATTGGAAGCCTTCTTTGGTGCATTATTTTCACAATTTATGATGGCACAGCAGTCAAAATAAGACAAATGAGCTCATGTATGGGACAATACTGGACCTTTTATCTGATTTGTCGCTAACCAAATTTTAACATGAAACTAAAAAGAACGAAAAGTAAGTGATCTAATTGTTGCTAGAGTTCCATTCTCTAGCGGCTTACACTGAAAATACCGGCTGACTGAATTTACTTGTTTTGAGAGGAATAATACAATCCCCTCTTTCACCACCTCTAGTTGCAGTCGTTCTAATATTCACAAACTGATTTAGTGGTGAAGTCGGGTTATGTAAAGCCTTAAAACATTAAACAGATATGTACATATTTTATTAAATTTTCCCAACTAAGCAGGTTGTATTTCTTTAATATTGAATAATGGTGAAATTGAACTGATTTCTTATCAAGGGTTTTTATAGATTGTTTGTATAAGGATTCAAGTGGTTTCAAAGTAGTAATGCTGGCTTGGGACCAAGTGGTTAAACAATAAGTAATATGAGAAATGATCATGGGGTGATAATAGATTAGGGCAGCCTCACATGACCTGATGATCTGATCACGAATAAATCTAAAATTTGCTACACTGAATCTGACCCAGGTACAAACCCTTTTAACCTGTGAGTTAAATGATAGTTTTGAATCAAACAAAACACCAAGGTACTTGTACTCAGATACAACTTGTAACCTTTCCCCTGATACAAATACATCTGGTACTACACTTAACCCATTATTTTTAGAAAAGAACACATGCACATTTATGCAACCTTTAATTGGTTATTTCTTCTGTTGAACATTAAAGTAGAAAAAAAACCTGAAAACCATCCACAGAAAACAAATATTATGGATGACAATGATTCTCCGGGTGCTCCGGTTCACCCCACAGTCTAAACATGTGCTGTAGATGAATTGAATAAACTAAATTGGCCGTAGTGTATGTGTGTGAATGGGTATGCATGAATGTTTCCCAATACTGGGTTGCAGCTGGAAGGGCATCCGA
>NC_079454.1:48924678-48982178 GCF_903798145.1 Danio aesculapii | reverse complement strand
TGTCAATAATAAAATAATTCTCTTGCTTTTTAAACCAAGAAGTGGCTTGGCGCCATTTGTGCCAATTGTGGAATGCTCTGCCCCTGTTTATTACACTGTAAAACATGTTGTGTTGGGACCATAGACTGTAAAATATATGGATGTAGCATCCGTGACGTCACCCATAGGTTTCTGAACACTGCAAAAGAAGCTACAAGTAGCCACGGCCAACCGTCGCCATTTTGTTCGCGCGTCATCGCACCCACGGCGGGATACCAAACAAGGGCAAAGAGGTGGAGAGTGGGCGGAGCTACAGACACCTGCTGGCACTTTGCTTAGACCTAGCAGACAGACTTTACTTTGGGAGAAACGCTTAATACTTCATTACCTGCAACTCGTTTGTGTTCTGACCACATGTGCTTGGTTGTACACTATATCAATAAAGTGTTTAGACTTTTAAAAACACTGCTGTAATACACAGAGCCACTAAGCATTGTTCTTATGACGTTTTTCTACAGGAGGAAAACGCCAATTACTTCCAAACTCTTCAATTACAGTGTGTGTTAGTAAATGCAAGACTATTGATGAACTCCAGCATAACACTGTATGATAAAGCTTCAGATGACTGTTCTAGAGCCTACAGCTAATCAATCTGTCACATTCTGGAGTGCTTTACGGGTCTAAAGAAAAATATTAATGATAAATGATCTTAAATAAAACAAATACATTTATAGAGATGGTATATAAGTATATAACTTTACTCACATGGGAAACGAGGCCACATGAATGGTTTGTGAGCACAATTAAATGCACACAGCATCCCATATCATCTGATAATTGTAAGAAATAAGTCCAAAAGGCAGCTGACTGTGTAAAGCCACATAAAACAAAACAAAAATACGATGAATATGCTGAGATCAGTGGCTAATCTGCCAGAATCAGCTGAGGTGAAGTGACGGCGACCAGCAAGACCTAGCTGTCACTCAAGTGGCCACGCCCTTAATTATGCAAACTTAATATAACCTAATATAAAGGAAACGGATGAGTTATAAAAAAATTCACCCCCCTCACAGTTGTCATGGAGGGTAATAATAGCTATATGAACCAAAATCGTTCTTTGTACCAGGCTGTAAACACCGTTTTATGCTGTAAAGTTGGCTATTCTAACAGTGGGCTCAATTGCAATTTGCTCTATTATGGAGCCAGGACTAGTGGAGTTTTGATGAATTGCAGTTTCAGTTACTTCCGTATTGACTTCCCGAGGGAGAGCGGGAGGTTGCCGCTTGGTTGGGACATGAGTTTTTTTTTGTTACAAATGTAAGTGGGTTAAACATAAAACAATTAAGTTGCCCCCCAAAAACCTTAAGAATTGTGTGGATTTAGCTCATTTTTAAATAAGTAATCTGAACAAAAAACTTCTTGCTTCTTTCCTGCTTGCTTTCTTTTTCTTTCTTCCACAGAAATAATTAGCAGCAAAAATTGCTTTCAAAATTGCTAATAATAACATCCATTATTAATAATTGACCAGCAAATCATCATATTAAAATAATTTCACAAGGATCACTTATTTTTGACTTTTGAGATTGCGGTTTTAGACAGATGAACATCTGGTAATGTTTTACTGTCACAATTCTTATTAATCTTTTCTCTAATATGTAAACGCTTAAAATGAAGTTAAATGTGCTTTCCAAAAATACAGCTAGAAGCTCATTTTAAATAGATGGTTCACTTAAAAATGAGAATTGTCATCATTTACTCACCCATTATTTGTTTAGAAATTGTTTGAGTGTCTTCTGTCCAACACAAAATATGTTATTTTTTACAAAGCTGGAAACCTGTAACCATTGACTTGCATAGTATTTGTTTTTCCTACAATGGAAGTCAATGGTTACAGGTTTCCAGCATTCTTCAAAATATCTTTTGTGTTCAACAGAAAAAAAATAAACTCATTAAAGTTTGAAGCTCGAGGGTGAGTAAAAAGTCATTTTAAAATTTTATATAACTGCTGTCGCTTCACAGCAAGAAGGTCGCTGGGTTCGAAGGTTTTTGCATGTTCTCCCTGCGTTTGCGTGGGTTTCCTCCGGGTGCTCCGGTTTCCCCCACAGTCCAAAGACATGCGGTACAGGTGAATTGGGTAGGCTAAATTGTCCATAGTGTATGTATGTGTGCGAATGAGTGTGCATGGATGTTTCCCAGTACTGGGTTGCAGCTGGAAGGGCATCCGCTGTGTAAAACAAATGCTGGATAAGTTGGTGGTTCATTCCGCTGTTTCGACCCCAGATTAATAAAGGGACTAAGCCGAAAAGAAAATCAATCAATGAATGAAAAGATATTTTAACATGCATTTTAGTTCTGATGGATTACTAAAGCGGCTCTTAAATAATAATAATTTATAGTATAATGTATTGTTTTTTTATTATTATTATTATTATTATTATTATTATTATTATTATTATTATTATTAATAAAATATGTGCACTATCATCTGTATCAGGCCGTCAGTGTCTCTGTGGATCTCTCAGTGTTGTCGGTCCACAGCAGATGCACACAGAGCTTATTGTGTGTGTTTATTGTGTATTGTTCTGGGTGGTGTGATGCTCAGGCGTAAATGTAAAAGTGTTTTTTAGTTTCATGCTGGACCTGTAATCATTCGTTTTTTGAAAAGCCTTTTATATTTTATTATTGCTGGGCAAAGATTAACTGCATCCAAAGTAAAAGTTTGTTTTGACATAATATATGTGTGTGTTATATATATTGATTATGTATATGTGATACGCAAAAATAGAAACAATACTGTTTTGTTACATAGATATTAAAAAAAATAATAATAATAATAATATATATATATATATATATATATATATATATATATATATATATATATATATATATATATATATATATATATATATATATATATATATATATATATATATATATATATATATATAATTTGTATCATATACATATGTATTCTATATATAAATAAATATACATTTTGTCAAATAAATAAATGCAATCATGTGTGTATTTATATTAGGGTTGACTTGATACTGGAATTCAGTACCAATCGATATTGAAATTTTAGAAACGTCCATTGCCCGTGAACATTTGAGCTCTGTTGAGCGCGTTCTTATGGCCAGTTTTCACTGACTGTTATGGTATGGGTCACCTTTATCAGGCTTGCATTTACACTACCTGAAGGGTACCAAGGGCCCCCTTTTGGTGGGTGTGGTGTAGGGGTGGGAGGTACACCGGTGTCATAGTCATCACCGGTGTGACATTGCGCCACTACATGGATTTTCTAATACCGTCAATACCGTAATAAATCAATTATGCGCCTTGAACGGCTGCATTTACATCAATAATAGCTAATTCTAAATAATAAGGCATTCAATTTTCTTCAAACGTTCAGTTGTGGTCTGAATACATGTCCTTATACTACAGGGCTCGAAATTGCAACCATTTTGGTCGCATGAGCGCCCGAAATTTAATCTATGCGCCCTCATAATATATTTGGGAGCATTTGTGTGTCTGAATATAATGGTTGTAGCGCAATCTGATTTGATTTTCTCTAAAAACTTGCTGAATCGCTCTACCCTGCTGCTGTATTGGTTCATTAGCTGTGTCACTCAACGCTTCCCGCTGTCAGATAACAGGGAGCTTTTGTTACTGCAGGAAATGCAAACGGCTGAAGAGTGAAAAGTGCACAGGTTTGCAAACCTCACCTAAAGTTATAATAATAATAATGGCTCAGATGACAGCGATCATAACATGTGGTAAATGTTGATCCGCCAGCTGAGATCAATCGAGTGTTTTCAGAGAAGGTGCCTGAATCTCGATGCGTTGCATTCACCGCGTGTTCAGCGCAAATGTCCGCTAAATATAAAATCTAACACTGTACACATCATTGCCAAAGAAACTCACCTTTACTAAGTTTACACTGAAACTACAGCTCATAACAAAGAGCGGAATTGCGCCGGTAGTCATCGCGAGAATCCTGCTCTGTCTGCTCATGAATTGGTGCGGCTGACTCGCCTGCTTTATTCCACCAACACAGAGAAATGAAGATCAGCTCATAACGAGACTGAGCATTTACAATGACCCAAACCAAAACTTTTTAAGAGTGATAGAAGTGAGACTTTCTTTTGTCCGTTCTTCCTTGAGATGTATATTAATTTGCTATTGAAAGTAATACCATGATATTATACCGTCACCGTTCAAAAGGTGAAAAATACTGTGATATTAATTTTAGGTCATATCGCCCACCCCTAGTGTGGTGTACAACGGAAAGTTTTTGACGGCGTCATTCTCCCTTAAGGAAATCTCTCTCAGAGTAAAGCCGTACAGGTCGTTCACATATCATATGAGAAGCACTTCTCACCAAACAGATGCTTTACACACATCAATACTTGTGTAGAAATGTTCATTACTAACCTTTCTATGAACATGAGTTGATTATAACTGCAGATCAATGATGCGAAAGCCTACTGTAATGACTGCAATTATATAAAATAAATAAATAAATAAATGCAACATATGAACACGTACAGCCCCTTACAGTCTCTGTTATGTTACCAGCTACAGAAAAACTACACACAACAGACATTTAGTCCTTATTTGGGTTCAAAAACAGCACAAAATGTAGCCCACAGTCAGTGAAAACCTCCCATCTGTATCTGTAATCTTCAGCAGCACATGTAACCTCTGTTAGAGAGTAATTCCTTCATTGTGAGTTCATAATAGTGTAAAAGGTGAAGATAATAGTTTAACATGGCAGTTTGTTCATCTTTTAGGTTGCTGAAAGAATCATTCTCTCCTTCGTTTTTCGGACTTCTTCTTTGTTTTCTTGCGTTCTCCACGTTTGTCTATTTATGAAAGGATCGGATGTCAAAAGCACTGTAATAATCACACACACGTTAATATCATCAGCTCAAGAAGTTCGTTATTTCAAACGTAGATGCGCACACGAGCGATCACCAGCTCCCTGGAACCATTCACACTCCTAGACACTTTCTTGGCTTTGTGGCTGTACATCAAGACAACGACAAGGTTTGTTTGAGCTCGGGTTGACCATGGCTTGTTTTTATATGCATATAGTATTACGATGTAATGTCTCGGCTGTTTATTTAAAAATGACGGTTTCTTTGTTTTCATTCTTCTGCTTGTGTATGCGCTAATGACGTATCTCTGTAAACCAATTGCGTTCAGCTGCGTGTCTAGCTTTATCTTTTGGCACCCTTTTGTTGTGCTAGGTACCTTTTGCAAAGGGTACCCAAAAAGTGGTATGGTACGGTTCGCTTTTAGGTACCTTTTGACAGTGAAAACGGACATAAAAGCACACCAAACCGCACCGTATTGGCCGTACCACTCAGTGGAAACGAGCCATTAAACAGTGCTGAATTGCCGTTGTGTTCACATGCTCAACAGAAATGACTGTGATTGCCCGTAAAGGTAATCAGTTCACCGAACACACCACTGTTTACTAAGTGTAACCACAGACACAGAGACAGTAGCCGCATTTCCACTATCGGCCAGTGCGAGCCAGGGCTTTAATCGGGCCAGGCCGGGCCAATAGCCCGGGATGTTGAGAAATGAGGCCGAAATCATGTCGCGTTTCCACTGTCGGGCTAGTTGCTCGCAGCGCGTCACGCAAACACCGCCCCCAGAACGTCCCCCGAATCAAACGTCACACAACCCGTCACACAACCCGCCCACTTCAGCGGGAACAAAAAACTCAAATTATAACCACAAACACAACCTGGCATCACTACGAGAGCTGGAAGATGGAGAACACCATCTGTTTGTGGTCTGTTGGTGTAAGGCCAGACAGCGATCCCTGGACATTCAAGTCGGCGGCATTTACTTCGAACACAGATTTTGGCTGCAAGGCTAGCGCGATAGCAAAACAAATGTAAGGGAAGAAAGCATCTTGTCTCCTCTTTACCTGACAGGAAAACTCCGCCTTTGTACGTAACCCCGCCCCGAAGCCCCAGTTGGCCCTCCTTGGCCCAAGGTATTCGGCGGGCCGAAAAAGGGCGGACGCTGGCCCCAAGGAAGCCCCGCTTTGGCCCGATTACGCCCCGGAAGTGATAGTGGAAACGCGACTGGCCTTGGCTCGCCCTGGCTCGCTCGCTTTAGGCGCGATAGTGGAAACGCGGCTACTGAAGCACTTTAAAGCCACGATTTATCAGTGGATCGCTAATATGTCAGCTTATAGGCAAACCAGCTGATCGACATGAAGTGATATGGTGTACCTGTATCTGTTTACACTCAGTAAACAGTGGTGTGTTCGGTGAACTGATGACCTTCACAGGCCTCAGTCATTTCTGTTGAGCACGTGAACACAATGGCAAGTCAGCGCAGTTTCAGTTAAAATTTCAGTATCGATTGGTACCGAATTCCAGTATCGTGACAGCCCTAATTTAAAGATATATAATAAATATACAAAATACACACTTATCTTATGTCAAAACAAACCTTTATTTTGGATGCGATTAATCACGATTAATATTTGCCCAGGGCTTTATTTTATCGATATCTAGTTTATATTTCTAAAAGAAGTTGTAAATAAAGTGAGAAACAGGATTGCATATTAATTATACATTTCTGTTTATATACTTTTATGAAAATGTAAAAAAAAAATCCTTTACATATGGTCAGTAGATGTATATAAAAACAATTAATTAATTAACTGAATTTACAGAAATGGTACTATATCGTGATGTATATCGTTATCAGGATATGAGATATTTTTGTCAATACCCCCAGCCTGTGTACACAATAACCCTGATTGGCTCATTTTGGATTGTTTGTTTGTTTGTTTGTTTGTTATTAGCACCATGTTTAAGATCTGATTTCTTTCAAAATCAGTGATCTTCAATGTCTGATAGATATACGATATGAAGTGGGTCTCAGACTGGACAAAAAGCACTGCATTAAATGACATTGTTTAGTGCCATGTCTTTAAAATATGGATATTAACTCTACCCCAGTATTTTCAACAGAGTTTCTGCATTCTGCCAGCGTTTACACAGTCTTTCATCTCATTTTAGTCTTGAACAACTAAACGAATGCTTAAGTCTATTTAACTCATTGTATTTTAACTGAGTATCAGCATGGTCTTAGTCTTAAAATGTCTTAAATCTCGTGTGTTTGCACTGTGGAGGAAACTTGCGCCAACATGGGTAGAACATGCAAACTCAACACTGAAATGCCAACTGACTCAGCCGAGACTCGAACCAGCGACCTTCTTGCTGTGAGGCGACATCACTATCCACCGTGCCACCCTTGTGTATGCTTTTCATGTGAAAATGTTTGATTATTCACCCAGGGTATCTGCTTTGTGTGTGTTTGCGTGCGTGTTGTCATGTTCCACTATTGTGTCTTGATTGGCTCGCCTGTTGGCTTTGCTAATTATATCTCTCTAGTTGTGAGCAGGGATTCAGTTGTCAGGGGCAACCTGGTGTGTTTTTCTAACCATTGACTGTTGAAACCAGTCAACAGCCGCGTCTCGCTGTGCTGCTTACACACACATGCTCCTTTATGATCCTGCAGTGCTGAAAGGTCAAAAAGCACAGACATTTCTGCTTGGAGTATTTGTTTAGCGGTTATATCTGTAGTGCTGTCTTTGATTGCCATGGGTAGATACAGTTGAAGTCATAATTATTAGCCCCCTTCTATATTGTAGAGATTTTTTTCCAACACATTTCTAAACATAATAGTTTTAATAACTCATTTCTAATAACTGCTTTATTTTATCTTTGCCATGATGACAGTCAATAATATTTGACTGAGATTTACTAGTATTCAGCTTAAAGTGACATTTAAAGACTTAATTACGCTGCTGAAAAATCCAGCTTAAACCAGCCTTGGCTGGTTGGCTGGTTTTAGCTGGTTGACCAGCCTGGTTTTAGAGGGGTTTTGGCCATTTCCAGGCTGGTTTTCAGCTATTTCCAGCCTGGTCTTAGCTGGTCAGGCTGGAAAATGACCAGCTAAAACCAGTTAAAACCAACTTAACAAGCCTGGTTTAAGCTGGACATAGCTGATCTTGGCTGGGCTCCCAACCTGGCTAGGTTGGTCAAGCTGGTTTTAGCTGGTCATTTTCCAGCCTGACCAGCTAAGACCAGGCTGGAAATAGCTGGAAACCAGCCTGGAAATGGTCAAAACCCCCCTAAAACCAGGCTGGTCAACCAGCTAAAACCAGCCAACCAGCCTAGGCTGGTTTAAGCTGTTTTTTTCAGTAGGGTATTTAAGTCAGAGTTAGGGAAATAAGTCAGTGTATAACAGTGGTTTGTTCTGGAGACAATTGAAAAAAACATTGCTTAATAATTGCTAATAATATTGTTCTTAAAATGGTTTATAAAAAATTAAAAACTGCTTTTATTCTAGCCAAAATAAAACAAATAAGACTTTCTCCAGAAGAAAAAATACTATAGGAAATACTGTGAAAAAGTCCTTGCTCTGTTAAAAATTATTTGGGAAATATTTAAAAAAGAAGAGAAAAAAAAATCACAGGAGGGCGAATTATTCGGACTTCAACTGTATATGACGATGACGATGTTTAATAATTCAGTAGTGTATTGTGCTGATGAAAATGCACAATAGTGATATTTCAGGCACTTCAAAATACCCCTACTGAAAAAAACACAGCTTAAACCAGCCTGAAAGTAAATCACCTATTCAATCTTCAAGCACTTGGTGCTGTGATGAACATCCATTGCCAATACAACAATCTGAATCTTCTTAAAAAGCACTCGAAATGGTTAAATAATTAATAATTATTCACAGTCCCTGCTGAAAAAACAGCTTAAACCAGCCTAGGCTGGTTGGCTGGTTTTAGCTGGTTGACCAGCCTGGTCTAGACTGGTCAGGCTGGAAAATGACCAGCTAAAACCAGCTTGACTAGCCTAGCCCACTGAAAAAGTGTTGCATGCAAAACTCTTGCAAACAATTGATTTGTGTTGAATTTAAACAAACAAATTAAATTTAACAATGTTCAACTTAATTTGTTTGTTTAAATTCAGCCCAAATTAATTGTTTACAACCCCTTAACGTAAAAAAAATTGAGTAAATCCAAGGAATCATCTTTGAATAATTTTTTTTCAGTGTGGGAGCCCAGCCAAAACCAGCTACGTCCAGCTTAAACCAGGCTGGAAATGTCCAAAACCCCTCTAAAACCAGGCTGGTCGACCAGCTAAAACCAGCCAACCAGACTAGGCTGGTTTAAGCAGTTTTTTTCAGCAGGGACTGTGAATAATTATTAATTATTTAAACATTTCGAGTGCTTTTTAAGGAAGATTCAGATTGTTGTATTGGCAATGGATGTTCATCACAGCACCAAATGCTTGAAGATTGAATAGGTGATTTACTTTCGAACATTTTCACATGTTAATCTGGCCTACAACAATGAAAATTACTATTAAGCTTTTTTTATTAACTCTGTATAGTAAGCTTCATTTAATCATAATCTATGTAATGACAACAACAAAAGCATTTATTATTAATCTTAGCTGATGTTAATTTATTATTTAAAGGTGTTGTATGTACATTTTTGACTCTTCTAAAGCATAAAAATACCCTAATATGTCTGCAGATATTTAAGAAACATGCTGAGTGAACATTTTTGTTTATCTGAAAAGCAATGCTGAAGTCAGATATTCTCCTTTGAAAATGTGAGTTAGGTGCCAGAATGCTGTCTTTGTTTTGGCCATTTTAACCTGCCCAATGCCACTTCAGCACCCCGCGTTGCCTTGGTGGAAAAACACGTATTTCATTCCGTCAGTCAGAAAGGCTCTCAAAGCATGCTCTCGTGACCGAAATGCGACCTCCGGTAGCAGAGTTCCACATAAGGTTATTAATTAGTGATAGTGATTACTGATATAAATATTACATTGCAGGTTACATTGTAACCCCGTGTCATAACAACACGCTACGTGAGGAGGTTTGCAGTGATAAGCAATTTGACTGTTTGCACAAGATGAAACGCAACAGAAATTTAAATACAGCCATTCAGAAGGAGGAGTGGGCGTGGCTGAAGACAGGGGAAAAAGAGTGGAGCGAACCGTCAGTCGGCTCACAAAATGAGACCCAAACCGTGAGGAGACCCATGATTTTACAGTTTACGAAGTTAAAATGCAAAGAAATAAACTGTAAGTAATTGATTAAACATGTGCGAACACAGCAGCATGGATAAAGGTACATGTGCGAACACAGCAGCACAGATAAAAGCGAAGTGTCTCAATGCTAACCTGATGGTATCGAACTTCACTGATAAAAGACAAAGTCTGCCATTCTCCAATTCTAGTACAGCTCTCCCGATAAAAATGCTTGCTGAAAACCAACAGCTTTGCTGTATCGGCCCGGACAGCATCGCGGGGAAAAACATGCAACAAACCTTGTGAATCATAGAAACAAACTCATACGACCCGTGTCTCACCCAGTTGTTGGGTCTCCTAGCTTGGCAGGTCTGCCTTGCCCTCAGAAAGTACGTGCTGTCATGAATAATTAAGAAGTAGGGTCTTCTCATAGGATAAGAAAACTCCGCTATGAATAATAATGAGAAACCGACACATCATCACTCTGCTAGCAGATTCGCGCTATGTCACTGATTTTGATCCCGCCCCCAAAATTCTTTTAAAACCCAGAAGATGAAATTAGCTGACAAAAGCTCAAAATTATCCAGTTTTCCCCACAATTAAAGCTAACAGGTGCTAACATTGTCTTAACTGATGCTCAACACACACAATCTGTTAAAATCTCAAAAAAAGTTCAAATTAAAAGCTCTTTTTAAAAGAAGGCGGAGCTACAAATGCATGTGTGTCAGCATAGTGGCAGATCCAAACAAAAGACTAACCTCCTATACTAATGAGAAGGACATCATCACTAGAGGGCGGAGCTATCCTCCTCTGATGACACGTACAAAGGGAGAATGTCAATCAAAGTGTTTTTATTATCATGTGGGATTATAACTAATAGAATTAATACATTTTTACCATTAGAGGCTGGTTATATTCACACACTGTTGCCACACAACTGTCTAAACCTCTTATAAAAGTGATTTTACATAGTCGATTCTCTTTAACTTGTGTTTTCTAATAAGAGTTATTGAAAAAATTTTACTTATTGTACTTAATCATTCTTTTGCTATTTAATATGTTTGTTTTCTCTGAATATGTACATACAACATGCAATAATCCAAGTATTTTTTTGGTTGTCATACATGTGAAAGTAACCTTTTTTTATTTAAGCTTAGGTAAATGTTGTGATAATACAATGTATTGTGATGAATGCTTCAGCGTTGATTCACAATAAGAAAGTTAAATATCAGGGGCTGTGTAATTATTTACCTCAGAATCAAAGTGATTCTCAAAACCCACCAATTATGAGATTTAATATTCACAGACACATGGCTGATGATGTCAGAACAACCGCTCCTGATTGCTCCAGATGGGGTTGTTGAACACGATCCCAAAAATCTTCAAATGTTTGGCTTCATGTGGTGTTTTGCAGTCAGAGTGAACAGGTTTAAATGGTCCACCGGGAAACAAGTCATGCTTATGTTCTTGCCTGCAAAATGCTTTCTGTGTTGGGTTAGTGCTGTGGTATACACACATTTATCCATCCCTCCATCCATCCATCCATTTATCAACAATTCCATCCATCCATCCATTTATCAACAATTTCATCCATCCATCCATTTATCAACAATTTCATCCGTCCGTCCATCCATTTATCAACAATTCCATCCATCCATCCATCCATCCATTTATCAACAATTCCATCCATCCATCCATCCATCCATCCATCCATCCATTTATCAACAATTCCATCCATCCATCCATCCATTTATCAACAATTCCATCCATCCATCCATCCATTTATCAACAATTCCATCCATCCATCCATCCATCCATTTATCAACAATTCCATCCATCCATCCATCCATCCATTTATCAACAATTCCATCCATCCATCCATTTATCAACAATTCCATCCGTCCAGCCATTTATCAACAATTCCATCCATCCATTTATCAACAATTCCATCCATCCATCCATTTATCAACAATTCCATCCATCCATCCATTTATCAACAATTCCATCCATCCATCCATCCATTTATCAACAATTCCCTCCATCCATCCATCCATTTATCAACAATTCCATCCATCCATTTATCAACAATTCCATCAATCCATTTATCAACAATTCCATCCAACCATTTATCAACAATTCCATCCATCCATTTATCAACAATTCCATCCATCCATTTATCAACAATTCCATCCGTCCAGCCATTTATCAACAATTCCATCCGTCCAGCCATTTATCAACAATTCCATCCATCCATCCATTTATCAACAATTCCATCCATCCATCCATTTATCAACAATTCCATCCATCCATCCATTTATCAACAATTCCATCCATCCATCCATTTATCAACAATTCCATCCATCCATCCATTTATCAACAATTCCATCCATCCATCCATCCATTTATCAACAATTCCATCCATCCATCCATCCATTTATCAACAATTCCATCAATCCATTTATCAACAATTCCATCAATCCATTTATCAACAATTCCATCCAACCATTTATCAACAATTCCATCCAACCATTTATCAACAATTCCATCCAACCATTTATCAACAATTCCATCCATCCATTTATCAACAATTCCATCCGTCCAGCCATTTATCAACAATTCCATCCGTCCAGCCATTTATCAACAATTCCATCCATCCATCCATTTATCAACAATTCCATCCATCCATCCATCCAGCCATTTATCAACAATTCCATCCATCCATCCATTTATCAACAATTCCATCCATCCATCCATCCAGCCATTTATCAACAATTCCATCCGTCCATCCATTTATCAACAATTCCATCCATCCAGCCATTTATCAACAATTCCATCCAGCCATTTATCAACAATTCCATCCATCCATCCATTTATCAACAATTCCATCCATCCATCCGTCCATCCATCCATTTATCAACAATTCCATCCATCCATCCGTCCATCCATCCATTTATCAACAATTCCATCCATCCATCCATCCATCCATTTATCAACAATTCCGTCCGTCCGTCCATCC
This sequence comes from Danio aesculapii, assembly GCF_903798145.1. Classification (NCBI taxonomy): domain Eukaryota; kingdom Metazoa; phylum Chordata; class Actinopteri; order Cypriniformes; family Danionidae; genus Danio; species Danio aesculapii. The sequence continues at coordinate 48,969,086 of NC_079454.1, read as the reverse complement.
ATCTATCCATCCATCCATCCTGGTTATACATTGAAACTGAAACTCATGGTTTTAGACCCCAATTGTTCATTGGTATGCTGTAGGGACTCCTGTGTCCAATACAGCATCAGTTTGTTTTGGGAATGATACATACAAGTCCTGCACAGTGGCCAGAGGGATTTTGAGTCATTTTTCTCGCAGAATAGTGGCCCTGTCACTACATGATGCTGGAGGATCCTGAGTCGCTTTTCCGAAACACTCCAAAGTGGCTTAATAATATTTAGGTCTGGTGACTGTGCAGGCCATGGGAGATGTTCACCTTAATTTTCATGTGCTTATCAAACCACTCTGTCATCAGTTTTGCTGTATGTTTCAGTGCTTTATAATCCAGATACACAGCACCACATCCAGGAGACAATGTTTGAACCATTGGCTGCACATGGTCCTCCAGAATGCTTTGGTAGTCCTTGGCAGTGACGCACCCATCTAGCACAAGTACTTGACATAGGGAATGCACGTAGAAATTTACATTAGATGTCACCTACGTTATTGTTGTGTTTTGAAAGGAATGCGTCAGTAAAGCCGCCATTTTAGCACAGGGTAGCGCTCCTTTGAAATGAATGTGGGACAAGGTGCAGTGGAGGACTGTGGCCATCCAGAGCCAGAGATATACACATATATACATAAATCTATCTATCAATAAATCCATCCGTCCGTCCATCCATCCTACCGGTTATACAATGAAACCGAAACGCATGGTTTTAAACCACAATAGTTCATTAGTATGCTGTTGGGCCTCCATTTTTGGCCAGCATCAATTTGTCTTGGGAATGACAGATACAAGTCCCGCACAGTGGCCAGAGGGATTTTGAGCCATTCTTTTCGCAAAATAGTGACCAGGTCACTGTGTGATGCTGGAGGATCCTGACTCTCTCCCCCGAAACACCCCAAAGTGGCTCAATAATATTTAGATCTGGTGACTGCAGGCCATGGAAGATGTTAAACTTCAGTTTTATGTGCTTATCAAACCACTCTGTCACCAGCCCTGTGCGTTTCGGTGCATTATCATCCAGATACACAGCATCACATTCAGGATAAAATAGTTTGACCCATTGAGTGCACACGATCCTCCAGAATGCTTTTGTAGTCATTGATAGTGACGCACTCATCTAGCACAAGTACTGGACCTAGGGAATGCCAGGATATTGCAAACCATCACTGATCCTCCCCATGCTTCACTCTGGGCATGCAGCAGTCTGGGTGGTACACTTCTTTGGGGCTTCTCCACACCATAACTCTCTCAGATGTGGGAAAGACAGTGAAGGTGGACTCATTAGAGAACAAAACTTGTTTCACATTGTCCACAGCTCAAGATTTTTACTGCTGGCAGCATTGAAACCGACGTTTGGCATTGGCACGAGTGACCAAAAGTTTGTCTATAGTAGTCCGGCCATGTATATTGACCATGTGTAGCTCCCGGCGAATTGTTTTGATGGAAACAGGATCTAGCAAAGATTCTAGAATTGCATCTCGTATATAAACCTTCTATTGTTATCAAAATTAAAAACTTTTATGAAACAATTTTGAATAGCAGCACAATTTACATCGTTATCTCTATCGATGTGTATTTAGGGACGTCTTCAAAATATTAACTTAAAGACTCCCACTATAGCTATATTTGATTGTCTCTGCTTCCTGAATCATACCGATAAGCCTGTCGGGTTTATTCAATGATAACAACCTCCTGAATGTACTTTATCACTCGCGTATTACTCAAATGGTAAGTATAAAAGCACCTCAGTAAGCAGCTTTACGCCTTAATGTAGCAGACTTTACACGCGGAATGAAGTGCAGACTGTGCTTGCAGCATAGAAGCTCATAGAGTCAGAATAAATGAGCGATTAATAGACGTCTGAGTAAAATGGATTCTACAGAATGAGGGAAACTCTCACACACGCACTCACACAGACAGGATGGGATGCGGTAACCATCATGTCAATGGACCGAAGTCATTCAGCGCTGGTCTTTAAGAATGAGTTTGTACAGAAGAGACAGTTGCCATAGAAACTCATTTCAAAAGATACATCCGTGTGCATTTGTACCATGTTTATTTTTATCCCGGCTCGCTTTGTGCGGAGGGTTTATGGCTGATGCCTCTTAGATCTGACCACACACTGTTGGGTTCGTCTTGTCACCTGGTTTACTTTGACAGATGTGGGTTTTAATGTATTCTGACACACATAAGTGTATAATTCTTCCATACTCTCCCTTGATTTTTATTTAAATATTTTTTGTTCTTGTATGATTGAAGTGTTCAGACTAAATCATAAAAACACTTTGTTAACATTCAGCGGTGTAGTCACTAGAGATATATAAATATAGATATAGATGTATTCACTAGTGATATATATATATATATATATATATATATATATATATATATATATAGATAGATAGATAGATAGATAGATATATAGATATAGATAGATATATAGATATATAGATATAGATATATAGATGTTTTGGTCTCATAATGTAAATTGCTCAGTGATTTAATTTTTTTGCAATAAATTAACACTTTTTTTTTCAAAATTTCACATTTATACAAACATTCGACATTTATAAAACCAAATAAATAACATAATATATTGAAATAGAAGAGTAAAGTATTATTTCACACAACTTTTTTACTAATAAATAAAAACAAAACAAATAAATGCAGCATCTTTGTCATTCTTTTATTTCTTCTTCTTCTTCTTCTTATTAATATCATTATAGTTATTATTTATTATTATTATTATTATTTTAAATGTGAAGATAAATATTTAAATTATTTAGTTTAAATTATTTTCATTATGTATTTTTGTGTCATTCTTTTACTTATTATTATTATTATTATTATTATTATTATTATTATTATAATTATTATTATGGTTGTTGTTGTTATTAATATTATTGTTATTTTAAATGTGAAGATAAATATTTAAATTATTATATTTAAATATATATACACAGGGGCGTAGCAGACATTTTAAAAGTGGGGGGACAGCTGTATGAGATCCAAAAGTTTACCTTCATGTAATTATTAATCACCTGTTTCTAAATGGTCTGTCTCTAAAAGTTACATAAATATATATATATATACTGCCTGACAAAAGTCTTTTTGCCAATCCAAGGAACAACAAACAAAATTTTGACTTCTAGTTGATGATTTGATAAAAGGCAAAGGCCTCTAGATTACGCTTATTTTACCAAAATAAAATATGATCATGCCTAGATTGTGAATGATTTAATTAGGACAGTAAGGTCTGACTTTACTGAGACAAAAGTCTTGTCACATAACAGAAATAATGTCCAGTACAGAATATAAAGTCATGCTGCAGTGGAAACAGAATGAATATTGTGTCTGACTCCATCATGAGCTTGGAGGACTGCATTCATACATCTCTGCAATGACTCAAATCACTTATTAATCAAGTCATCTGGAATGACAAAGAAAGCGTTCTTGCAGGACTCCCAGAGTTCATCAGGATTCTTTGGATTTATCTTCAATGCCTCCTCCTTCATCTTACCCCAGACATGCTCAATAATGTTCATGTCTGGTGACTGGGCTGGCCAATCCTGGAGCACTTTGACCTTCTTTGCTTTTAGGAGCTTTGATGTGGAGGCTGAAGTATGAGGAGCGCTATTCTGCTGAAGAATTTGCCCTCTCCTGTGGTTTGTAATGTAATGGGCAGCACAAATGTCTTGATACCTCAGGCTGTTGATGTTGCCATCCACTCTGCAGGTCTCTCGCACGCCCCCATACTGAATGTAACCCCAAACCATGATTTTTGCTTCACCAAACTTGACTGATTTCTGTGAGAATCTTGGGTCCATGCGGGTTCCAGTAGGTCTTCTGCAGTATTTGTGATGATTGGGATGCAGTTCAACAGATGATTCAGCAGAAAAATCGACCTTCTGACACTTTTCCAAATGATCAACTAGAAATCAAGTTATTATTTGTTGCTCTTACAACAGTGGTCGACCACAAGACTTTTGTCAGGTAGTGTATATATAAATTTAGGCAAGTGATTGGATAACAGTTGTTTGTTCTGTAGACAATCCAAAAAAATATATTTCTTAAAGACGCTAATAATGCCTTAAATTGTTTTTTTTTTAAGCAAAATTGCTTTTTTTATTAGAAAAATAAATAAATACTGGACAAGTTGTGAAAATATTCTTGGTCTATTAAACATCACTTGTGAAATACTGGAAAAAGACCACACATTTCAGAGAAGGGCTATTAATTTTGGCTTCAACTGAATGAATGAACAAATAAATGTTATTATTATTATTATTATTATTATTATTTGTTTAATAATACTTTTAAAATTAAATATTCATTTGTATTTAAATTCCTGATTTAATATAGAGACTACACATTTTGTGCCAAATGCTGATTATGTCCTCTTACTATTAAATAAATATTTAATAAAGCTGCATTTTTCTGCCCTCTAACTATATGAAATGCTTCACCTGCAAAAATGAAGGTGCGAGTTACACGCATCAGCAGCTGTGAGACCCAGTGAACCACTTTAACAGCACACGCTTTTATATACATGTCTTTTCAAACTGGCCCGCAGGAACCCTGGGGTTAATAAAGCGTTATTAGTCTGAATCCATGTGCTCCGTAATGGCCAGAGTGCAATGTATCAGTGTCTAAAACCATCTCTCTCTGTGCGTGTGTGTGTGTCTCTCTCGCAGGCTCTGCATCAGCTCTATTATGATCCCAACATCGAGAATAAGAATCTGGCTCAGAAATGGCTGATGCAGGCTCAAGTGTCTCCTCAGGCCTGGCAGTTCTGTTGGGTTTTACTGAGACCAGAGAAGGTAAGGACATCCCGTTCTCTCCGCTGATCTGTTATGGTATGTTTTCCATCTGTTCTTGTCTTTTTACATGGCTGTTTCACACTGATCAGATGACAGCTGTTGCATCGCAGCCGTCAGCCTTGCATCAACTAATCTGCACCTACATTTTCTCTCTAGAGCAACACTTTCTGTTGATATTGTGTCAGTTTGGGGAAAAAGTAGATACTCTTTGTTTGAGCTCACTTGTGGTTGGTAGTGGTGTCTACGATTACAGAAAGAAGTTGTGTGTTTGTTAGTTAGATTTGTTGAATTGGAGTTTGTGAAAGTATTTAGTGCATTACTCTTGCTTTATTGACATTGAAAATCTGACCTCTGCCTGTTAAGTGACTACTCTGTTGTTTTGCCCCCTTTGGATTTGTTTGCTGATTGTAAATATTTGTAGAAAGTAAGTAGGGAGCTTGACGCCATTTTCTTTTGTACTTTTTTTAATTGATTGTTTTTGTGGACAAATGAGGAAGGTAAGAAAGTGTATTTTATTTTCTTTCTTTTTGCTGAAAATAGGAAATTTAGAGGGGATTTAAATTTAGATTGTTTTGTTTATTGTTTCGGCCTGGTCAGCTCCTGAAGTTGAAAAAAAAAAGAGACGAATTTTGTTTGAGAAAATCATTGTGAAAATAAAATCTTTATATATTTTCTTAAGCAGCATTGTCTTCCCTTTCATGTTGCGTCCTTACCCCTAGACGGGGCGTAACACAGGTTATTATTATTTTATTATGATTTTGAAAAACGTTGGAATCCTGTAGCCATAGCCATGGAATCAGCGCAGCGCTTCGTAATATGAAGGCCACACCCACAGAGGAGGGGGACAATCCAAACCACTCCATTGACTTTGTATTTGGTAGGGTGACTCCTTGTCATTTCTGGCGGATAAATGAAATTATCCAATGTCTAAAATTTGCTATGTGACAAAATGTAAAGTAGACAAGCTAAAAAATCCAGAACCAAGTTTTATATCCTGTCGACCCCAAAAAAGGGACACAAAAATAGAGCGCAATATCTCACATTAGAGAACTAATGATTCGCCGACTGTTGAGAAACGCAAGCGGCGTCAGGAAACATTATTTATCACAGTGGCAAAGGATTGTTTCACCAGCCTACGTGAACCCGAAAATACATAATATATATATAATAATATATATATATATATATATATATATATATATATATATATAGGAAAAAATAAAATGAAGTTCTATTTCAGTGCACCTTTTCCTTACCCACCTTTAGATGGAGAAATTATCCCACCAAATGGCCTGAAGTTTTCTGATGTGAGCTCTTTCACTCTACTTTTGTGTGCTACTTTTGTTAACGATGTTTTCTAATTAAAATCATACGATTTCCTGTTAATCCCATAGAAAACCTGAGCGTAGTTAGGCCTGTTGTGATAGTCTTTATATGAAAAGTTCAGATGCAAAACCCTCTAAATCATCAGACCCCTTTTCTTGTAAATGAGCATTTTTCTATCAGGCTCCTATAATTAGGCTCAGAAGTTTCATTTTATAGATAATGAAAAGGTTATTAGCTAGTAAATCAAATATTTTTTATTTACCCTGTTATTTATTTTTTTAATCAAATATTTAAAAAAAAATATTTCATTTGTGGATCTCCTTACTTCCGTGTGCAGCCATGCTGCTGTTGTACATGGTTTATTCTTGGTCATTTTCTTATTCCTTTGTTTTTGAGTGTGGTTCTGAAAAATTTCCGTTTGAAGTGGTATCTAGCCTTTCCCCTTAGCCCTACGCCTTCAAGCTAAAGAGAATTGGGACACCCCTACCCCTTCACGTGAACACGCAAAAAGAGGGGTAGGGGTAAGGGGAAGGGCTAAGGGGTAGAATTTAGATTTGGCCTTAATCACACCTAAAAACGTAACAACCCTACCAATTTTTTTCAACATGGGAACAACAACCGCAGTTGGGTTAGGTTTAGGTTAGGGTTAGCAATGAGCAGTCCAGTTCTCTATTATAGATCAGTGGTTTAAACCCCTTATAAAAATGATTTTTAAATATTTATAGGTCTCCTTTAATCCCTGCAGGTTCCAGAGATCCAGTACTTTGGCGCCAGTGCCCTTCACACCAAGATCTCCCGCTACTGGAGCGACATCCCGGCCGAGCAGTATGACTCCCTCAAATCCCAGCTCTTCTCTCAGATCGCTCGCTTCGCCTCCGGCTCTAAGATCGTCCTGACCCGGTTGTGCGTGGCGCTGGCGTCCCTCGCCCTTAACATGATGCCTGAGGCTTGGCCGGGGGCTGTGTCTGAAATGGTGCGCATGTTTCAGGAGGACGGCGGTGACGTTGACGGACGTGCTCGCTGCTTGGCTTTACTGGAGCTCCTGACGGTTCTTCCAGAGGAGTTTCAGACCAGCCGGCTGCCGCAGTACCGCAAGGGGCAGGTGAGGGGCGCTCTGGGCAGCGAGTGGACGGCCGTGTACCCACTCTTGCAGCAGTTATTACGGCAGCCGGACTCTCCGTCACTGGTCAAAGCCCGCGTACTCAAGTGTCTGTCCAGTTGGGTTCTGTTGGACGTCCCTCTGAATGAGAGCGAGGGCTTAGTAGAGGCCAGTTTTACCGCGCTGGCGGATCCAGAGCTGTTCGATACGGCGGTGGAGGCCATCGTCAACACCATCTCACAGCCCGACTCACAGAGGTCAGTCTTTAGCATTTACATTCAATTATTTGGCAGACGCTTTTGTTCAAAGCGACTCACAATTGAGGAGGCATTCAGTGATCCTACAAGAAGAGGCAGTACAGGCAGGAAGTGCTAATTATGCAGAGGAACTATTTGTGCTCAGAGATTTTAGTGCTAGAGTAAGGAGTTGGGAGGGTTTGTTTTTTTTTTTTTGGAGAGAGAAAGAGAGGGTTTTTCTACAGGTGGTTTGTCAAGCCCACTCACATGAAGCACGCTTCATAAAAGTTTTTTTTTTACTAGATATCAAATAAGTCTCTTACATCTCGTGTGTGTGTGTGTGTGTGTGTGTGGGTATGTTTCAGCTCAAAATACCCAACAAATAATGTTTTGTAACTCGCTGAAACTGACCCTTTTAGGCTTTGATTCAAATTGTGCCATTTTGGTGACTGTAGCTTTAAATTCAAATGAGATGCTCTTTTTCAAATGAGGGCGGAGCTACAAATGCTTATGTGTCAGCATAGTGGCAGATTCAAAAACAAGACTAATCTTCTATGCTAATGGGACAGAGGTCAGTCTTTAGCATTTACATTGAGTCATTTAGCAGATGCTTTTGTCAAAAAAGACTTGCAATAAAGGAGGCGTTCAGCGATTCACCAAGGAGAGGCAGTACATGCAGGAAGTGCTAAATATACTGAGGAACTATATGTACTCAGAGAATTTAGTGATAGAGTAAGAAGGGGGAAGGTTTTTTGTGTGTGAGAGAGAGAGAATGTACGTTTATACAGGTGGTTTGTTAAGCCCACTCACTTGGAATTGAAAATATTTTAGGCGTTGGTGTGTGTTGAGATGTGGGAGATCGTGTAAATAATGTTTTTTTTATTTGTCGTTTGAATGACACCAGTGAATGCGCAGTCCAGCAGTGCAATGCTTCTGTAAAACTCATGAATTGGAGTGAAAAGCAAAAGGTGAATAGGGCTGGGGGATTAATCGAGGTGATTTTCATGCATATTTTGTCAGTAAAGCCGGCTCTAGTGAACCTCCAGTATGTGTGTTTAGACATCCTGATGTTGGCAACTGAGCTGTATGAAAATACAAGGTTGATTCAGATTTGATTCAATAGAATCCAAAGAATGAGAAGATGTCATTAATATTTTGACATTATATATTATTTACAACTATGGCTGTCTGATAAATTGATTTTATCGATTAACTCGAGTGTGTAGTTTACACCGATTTGTTTAAATGAAAATCGTTTGTCACTCTAACACAAGCTACACTCCCCTCTGGGTCAACACCATCGCCAACACCATCTCACAGCCCGACTCAGAGGTCAGACTTCAGCAGTACAACACTCATATAAAATAAATGAAATGGCTGCAAAAGCAATTATGTCTGAGTAGGGCTTTGTTATTAAATCGAGGAGATTTTCATACGCATTTTGTCAGTAAAGCCGGTTCTAGTAAACCTCCAGCACATGCTTTTAGATGGAGCAGAGATTAATGCACAGTAGGGGTTCCACAGACTAGTCGATTGGTCGATTTTAATGCTCTGCTGGGATGCTTTTTGAATGGCGTTGACTAGTCGCACTCCAAATACCATGCAAATACCTTAGAACAGGTCAGGGCTGTTCAATTAGTTTGTCATAGGGGCCAGTTCATGAAAAACATCCCAAGCGAACGGTTGGAGAGATATGACGTGCAATGTGAGTGATGACACAGCAGAGAGCTCATATGCTGTATTTTTGCTCCTTAAGACACCCACGTTGGCTTTTCTACATTAAAATGTTACTATATTGTATTATGAAACTACATATGATCACTGCATTGTAGGGGTGGGCGGTACACCGGTGTCATAGTCATCACCGGTGTGACATTGCGCCACTACATGGATTTTCTAATACCGTCAATACCGTAATAAATCAATTATGCGCCTTGAACGGCTGCATTTACATCAATAATAGCTAAATCTAAATAATAAGGCATTCAATTTTCAAACGTTCAGTTGTGGTCTGAATACCTGTGCTTATACTACAGGGCTCGAAATTGCAACCATTTTGGTCGCATGAGCGCCCGAAATTTAATCTATGCGCCCTGATAATATATTTGGGAGCATTTGTGTGTCTGAATATAATGGTTGTAGTGCAATCTGATTTTCTCTAAAAACTTGCTGAATCGCTCTACCTGCTGCTGTATTGGTTCATATTAGCTGTTAGTCACTCAACGCTTCCCGCTGTCAGATAACAGGGAGCTTTTGTTACTGCAGGAAATGCAAACGGCTGAAGAGTGAAAAGTGCACAGGTTTGCAAACCTCACCTAAAGTTATAATAATAATAATGGCGCAGATGACAGCGATCATGACATGAGGTAAATGTTGATCCGCCAGCTGAGATCAATCGAGTGTTTTCGGAGAAGGTGCCTGAATCTGGATGCGTTGCATTCACCGCGTGTCCAGCGCAAATGTCCACTAAATATAAAATCTAACACTGTACACATCATCGCCAAAGAAGCTCACCTTTACTAAGTTTACACTGAAACTACAGCTCATAACAAAGAGCGGTATTGCGCTGGTGGTCATCACGAGAATCCTGCTCTGTCTGCTCATAAATTGGTGCGGCTGACTCGCCTGCTTTATTCCACCAACACAGAGAAATGAAGATCAGCTCATAACGAGACTGAGCATTTACAATGACCCAAACCGAAACTTTTAAAGAGTGATAGAAGTGAGACTTTCTTTTGTCCGTTCTTCCTTGAGATGTATTTTATTTTGCTATTGAAAGTAATACCATGATATTATACTGTCACCGTTCAAAAGCTGAAAAATACCGGGATATTAATTTTAGGTCATATCGCCCACCCCTACTGCATTGTATAATACGCTTATTTCATGCGGCCGCCATTTTAAAGAACGAAATCGAGGCTGCGGTGGGAAGAAACCCAGAAGTATAGGATTAGCACTGTAAACATTACAACAACATGCTGTGGACTACAAACCTCCAGCTGTTGCTGTGATTTCAAAATGCAGATATGGTGTAAGCAGAACTTTAATATCATTCACTTCAGTTTAAATTAAACAATTTAAAGCATATTAGGCATCAAACAATCTCTTTAAGAGTAATACGCTTAAGTGACCTCCTAGGCTTCAGTTAAATGCCATGAAGACGCTTCCCTGCTTCAGCCTATGTAATCCGGTGACTGATAAAACAATGCAGTCCTCTGTAGCACACCCTTGTGTTGTCTGTAATAGTGTTGTCAGCGCCTACCTTGCGGTTAGTAATGCATTTATATTTCTGCATGCTGTTTGTGTTGCTCTGCAATAACACTTCCAAATCACTAGCGGGCAGTCTGTGTCGAGTTTCTTCACTGGTGTTTTGTTTTTTCTGAATCCTAGCTTAATGTACAAGTAGCTAAAACTCAGTCATTTACCAGTGGGAAATGGCGGACATGCAGCAACTTTAACCAAAAGGTAAACACAAAACAAACGTTTCCATCTGGAACTCTTTCATTTAATTTTTTAATTAAATAACAACAGTGTTCTCTGTCAAAATAAAATATTAATAAACCTCAAATCTGACCATTTAAGAAAGTAAAATGGAGATGTTTGTGCACAATTATTGGCCAGAATTATGATTATTATTATCATGCACACAAATAATTATGTGCACAATTAATCACCTACATTAATAATTAATTTTACCTCATTTTACATTAATACTGTAGAGTAAATAGTAATTATTTTTACTGTAATACAGTCTGAGCATCAGAAAAATTACAATCCAGTTATTATTATTTAATTAAACAACAACCGTGTTTTCTGTCAGCTCAAAATATTATTGAACCTCAAATCTGAACATTTGAGAAGGTGAAAGGGAGATTTGGTGTGCAATTATTGGCCAGAATTGTTATTATGCACACCAATAGTTTTCTCTTTTACGTTATTTACATCATTTTTCATTAGTACTGAAGTATAAAGGTAATTATTTTACTTTAATACAGTCTGATCAGCATCAGAAAAAAATAGTCCAGTTATTATTATTTAATTAAACAACAACCGTGTTCCCTGACAAAATAAAATATTAATAAACCTCAAATTTGAACATTTAAGAAAGTAAAAGGGACATTTGGTATGCAGTTATTGGCCAGAATTATTATAATTATTATGCACACCAATAATTATGAATTGTTTTGTTTTCTCATCTACATTAATTATTACATTTACATCATTTTACATTAATACTGTAGAGTAAATAGTAATTATTTTTACTTTAATACAGTTTAATGAGCATCAGAAATAAATATAGTCCAGTTATTATTTTTTAATTAAACAACAACAGTGTTCCCTGTCAAAATAAAATAATAATAAACCTCAAATCTGACCATTTAGGAAATTAAAATGGAGATTAAAATGGCGCAGTAGGTAGTGCTGTCGCCTCACTGCAAGAAGGTTGCTGGTTCGAGCCTCGGCTGGGTCAGTTGGCATTTCTGTGTGTAGTTTGCATGTTCTCCCTGCTCTGGTTACCTCTACAGTCCAAAGACATGCGGTACAGGTGAAATGGGTAGGCTAAACTGTCCGTAGTGTCCGACTGTGTATGGATGTTTCCCAGAGATGGGTTGCAGCTGGAAGGGCATCCACTGCGTAAAACATGTGCTGGATAAGATGGCGGTTCATTCCGCTGTGGCGACCCCGGATTAAAAAAGGGACTAAGCCGAAAAGAAAATGAATGAATGAATTATTCACACCAATTGTAATTCTCTCATCTACATTAATAATTAATTTTACATCGTTTTACATTAATACAGTAGTGTAAATGGTAAATATTTTACTTTTAATAAAATCTAATGAGCTTCAGAATTTTTTTTTATTATTTTTAATTAAACAACAACCGTATTCTCTGTCAGCTCAAAATATTAATGAACCTCAAATCTGAACATTTAATAAAGTAAAATGGAGATTCAGTGTGCAATTATTGGCCAGAATTATTATTATTCTCACAAATAGTTTTTTACATCATTTTACATTAATACTGTATTGTGTATGGTAATTATTTTACTTTAATACAGTCTAATCAACAAAAAAAATACAGTCCAGCTCTTTTTTTTTTATTAAACAACAACGGTGTTCCCTGACAAAATAAAATATTAATAAACCTCAACCTGAACATTTAATAAAGTAAAATGGAGATTCAGTGTGCAATTATTGGCCAGAATTATCATTATTATTATTCACACAAATTGTAATTTTCTCATCATCTACATTATTAATTTTACATCATTTTACATTAATACTGTAGTGTAAATGGTAATTATTTTGCTCAAATACAGTCTAATCAGCATCAGAAAAAATACAATCCAGTTATTATTTTTTAATTAAATAACAACAGTGTTCCCTGTCAAAATAAAATATTAATGAACCTCAAATCTGAACATTTAAGAAAGTAAAAGGGAGATTTGGTGCGCAATTATCAGCCAGATTTATTATTATTATTGACACAAATTGTAATTTTCTCATCATCTACATTATTTAATAATTTTACATCATTTTACTTTAATACTGTAGTGTAAATGGTAATTATTTTGCTCTAATACAGTCTAATCAGCATCAGAAAAAATACAATCCAGTTATTATTATTTAATTAAATAAAAACCGTGTTCCCTGTCAAAATAAAATAATAATAAACCTCTAATCTAAAGATTTACGAAAGTAAAAGAATGATTTGATGCACAATCGTTATTATGCGCACACCAGTAGTTATGAAAAATTGTAATTTTCTCCACTACATTAGTTATCACAGCTAATACATTTAACCATTATTGACCTATACCTCACCTTCGAGAACAATAAGAAAAAAAGCATCCATTTGTACAGCAGGTGATTGAGGGAGTGAGAGAAATGGTGTGATTGAGAGCAAGCACAGGTGAGATGAAAGTGTCAGAGAGAGAGAGAGAGAGAGATACTTGTAAGAAGAAAGACAGAAACAAAGGCAAACTGAAACACAGTGTCATCAGTGAGAGAAGGGGGGGTTTTGGTGGCGACGGCGGCAGGTTTATTTCAAGGATGGCTGGCGTTTCCATGGAGATGGAGCGAGCCAGCGATGTCTTCCGCTCTGATTGGTTCAGCCCAACCCCCCCGGCCGCTGAAGCAGGACCTCCAGAGGTGAACACATTCTCCATTGAGGTTAAAGCGTTGATGGAGACAGACAGCGGTCTAATGCTGCAGGTTAACAGTGTCTACAGGTGTCTTTTCACCTTGCGGAGCATGAGGGAGATGATTAGAAAAATGACCTTTAGAAGGATTTAGATTTTTCAGGGAAAGTGGGTGCACATTTTGTTTGCATTGAGTTTGTTTCGTGTTGGCTCCAGGGTGTCTGTGGGGTCTGAAAATGTCGGTACGATTGGGTATCGTTTGGGGTTTTTTCGATACCGGTGCTAAATCAATACTTTTAAAATGGTACCGGTGCCTGAACCGATACTTTTGAGCCACAAAATTAAGGTGGATGACTGTAGAAAAATCTTTTTAGAAATAATTTAAATAGAACAATATAATTTAAGTTTAAAGTAAACATCAGTTCATATTTTATATATTTGAATTGCATCAATATATTTCCTTCATTTGTTGGTTAGCATGAATTTAAGATTTGCATTATGAAATCACATTAGCTTCCAACTAATCTGTGGAAAGGCTGTCATCAAAATACTGAACTCCTTTTTCTCTAGGGTTGGGGCTTGTGACTATGTTTACATGGTTATCAGTAATCTAATAATTTGCCTTAATCTGAATGAGACGATAATAACAAGATGTTTACATGAGTTGCTTTTTAAATGTTCTTTTCATGATCCCGTCTTACATGTTATAGTACAGGGGTGTCCAAGCTACGGCCCGCGGGCCATCTGCGACCCACAATCAGTTTTGTGGCGGCCCGCAAGGCTTTTTAAAAAATATTAATAGAATCTGGCCCACTATACAAAAATGAATCATAATTCAGTAAATAACCACCAGGTGTCGCTATGACATGCCTTCAATTAGGCTGCAGTTCCTGTTATGAAGTAAAACTAACCGAACAAACTGAAGAAACATAATTGATGATCACGTTTTGGCGAGCCATGGCGCAACCAAGAAAAGGGAAAATCAACAGTGAGTGCAGGAAATTTCAGTCACGTTGGGTCAAAGAATATTTCTTCAGCGGGAAATGTGTCTTTAATTTGCCAGGAATCAGTTGCAGTAATGAAGGAATATAATATTAAAGACATTATGAAACAAAACATTAGGCCTTCAGCTCTTACACTGGTGCCGAACGAGATCAAAAAGTAAAACAATTAGCAGCTGCCCTATCAGCTCAACAACAGCAGTTTTTTCGTGCTAATAAAGTGCAAGAAAATTCTACGCTGGCTAGTTATGAGGTAGCTCAGCTAAAAGCACAGCACAGGAAACCCTTCTCTGAAGGAAAATTTATAAAGGATGAGTGTTGCAACTGTCATTTGCCCAGAGAAGATTCAAGATTTTCAACGCAAGTCTTTCTAGAAACACAGTTGGATGACGAGTTAAAGTAATTCCATTATAATAAACACACACATCTATCTATCTATCTATCTATCTATCTATCTATCTATCTATCTATCTATCTATCTATCTATCTATCTATCTATCTATCTATCTATCTATCTATCTATCTATCTATCTATCTATCTATCTATCTATCTATCTATCTATCTATCTATCTGATGTATGTACAATTTGGCTCGGGACAACGTTTTTTTTTGCAGCTGGCCCTCGGCCCAAAAAGTTTGGACACCTCTGTTAAAATACATGGATAGATTAATGTCATTGCGTCACCGCTAGGGATGCAACGATTAACCGGTTTCACTATTAACCCCGCTTTAACTTGTCATGGTTAATTAATCGTAAAGGCTTCTCAACACCGTGTTTGTGCACAGAATAAAACTCATTATACAAAGTTATGCCGACTGCTAGTTTGTACACCGAGACCGTTAACCGCGTACACTGGACTAACTATGACTGAGGCTATCATCATAGTGGCAAAGAATGGTATTGCGCAGGTGGTCATCGGGAGAATCCTGCTCTGCCCCACTTGCATATAAGGCCGACTCGCGTACTTTAATCCATGCCCAAAACAGAAAAATGTAAATCAGCGCATAACAAAACTGCCATAACATCTATAATCGTTGCATCCCTAGTCACCACGCTATCTATGTTTCCTCCAAAGTTTCATGTAATTTCAGGTGTTTCATTTGTAATTTTTCCCTTTTAACAGCAGTTTCACTTTCATTCAGGAACATTTCATTCATGCCCCCATGACAAACTGAGGTATTTGATGCGAGCATTAAGTAAGGACCGGTGGAAGAGTGCTCTTTTAATGGAATTTGATACAGCATGTTGAATAGAAAGGAAAAACCCCTGCATTTCGTGACGCAGTTGTCTGGGGTCCTTTATGATAATCAAAAAGGCTTTTGCATCTGAACTCTTCATATTTATTTGAATTAAAAATATGTAACAAAAAATAAAAATACAGTTGCACTTGACTGAAGTATTATACCTTTGATAAACCATCTGAAGCTGAATATTACCACACAGTTATGAATATTAATAAACTTGTCAGTTTATTTTAATTACATGCATAATTAAGCCATAATTTAATTCCGTCTCAGACAAACTGACAGCGCTGAATAATTTAGTATTATTAATGCATCCATTTATTCCTGCATCATTCAGATATTTTCCTCAAAGCAGGTTTTATGATCTGATCTAATCTGAGCGCGTTACGATGTTTTTTCTTTTTTAAATCAGCCCTTTTCATTTAAAAAAAGCCAGAATAGTCATCTCAGCATGCCGTATTCAGCCCCAGGGCCTTGTTTTTGACGCGCTGTTGCAGACTGACAGTAGATTTGATGGGTAAACTCGTGGCCTGCCAGTGTGTGAGTTTTTTCACTCTCTCGATTGTAACATTTTGAGATTCTGCTGAACACGATGTCTGTAGTTCGCTTGCTGTGTGCTGCTGTTTGTTCAGTATGGCGAGCATGTCAACCTGCTCTTAAAGGTCGAACACTAAAAATAATAATTCATTGGATTTACTAAAAAAAAGATTAGGGTACAGTTGAAGTCAGAATTATTAGCCCCCCTGAATTAATAACCCCCCTTTATATATGTTTACCCCCCAATTTCTGTTCAACAGAGACGATTTGTTCAACATATTTCTAAAGATAATAGTTTTAATAACTCATTTCTAATAACTGATGTCTATTATCTTTGTCATGATGACAGTAAATAATATTTGACTAGATATTTTTTTTAAATACTAGTATTCAGCTTGAAGTGACATTAAAAGGCTTAACTAGGTTAATTAGGCAAGTTAGGGTAATTAGGCAAGTTATTGTATAACAGTAGTTTGTTCTGTAGACCAGTGGTCCCCAACCGCCAGCCTGCGGACCGATACCGGACCATGGATCAATTGGTACCGGGCCACACTAGAAATCGTTAATTACTTCTGTTTTATTTATTATCTAAGTCTGAATGATCTTTTATTTTGAAAAGTCTTTTATTTTAAAAAATGACCGTATTCTCTCGGTTACATCTCGGTCACTTGAGCACCAAAATGTAACCCACAGCTAGCAAAATGAGTAAGAAACAGACTTCTTTGGAAAGTTTTTTGCTAAGGGGAAAAGGCCTAGTAAAGCAGTGGTTCTCGAACTTTTAAGCCAGCTACCCCCAATGTAACATTGTCAAGAACTCGCGACCCCCCCCCCCACTACCAAAGCATATACAAACAATAAAAATAACTTCTTTTAAGCTGTATTTTAACTATATTTACTATACATTAAAATTATTTTAGCTTACCGTTAAATGAGTACTGTTGATATTAGAGCAAGTGAATCCAAACTTTATAAACTCATCCTGATATTTCTGACGTTTCCTACTTTGGTCTTAGTCTTAGTCTTGCTCAGTTAAAGTAGACGGTTCCGATGGCTCGGACAAACTGTCCACAGTTTCGTCAACATTTTTAGATTTGCGAATTACAAATGTATCCATCTCTGCAGTTGCGGTTTTCACATCCAGATGCATGCTGTAGTGATAACTAGCGAGTTAGTCACTGCACTGTTATGATGTTCGATTCCCTTTATTTTTAAACACTAATCAGTAATATATTTTTTTAAATCTGAAAATATTTGTTTGTAGCTTTCAATACTGAAAAATATCTATTTTAATCGCTGAAAATTACACAATTTTTTACACAACTCTCGCGACCCCTTGAAATTATTCTGCTACCCCCGCAGGGGTCGCAACCACCAGTTTTAGAACCACTGCAGTAAAGGACCCGCAAACTGCCAAGGAATGGATCCACAACCCATTTGTCAACAAATCCTGTGAATGACCACAATGGCAAATGGGAATCCCAAATGGTGGTGGCTATTCACATATCACGTCTTTTTCATGCGCAAGTTCGTTATTTCCAATGGAGGCGCGCGGCTTGCTCGCACATATCATAGGACAAGAGCTGACCGATCAGCTTCATACTTTGTATGCAGTACAGTGGTCTTTCATTATTCGTGGGAGTTTCGTTCAAAAAATAACCCACAATAGGCAAAATCTGTGAAGTAGTCCGCTTTATTTTTTACAGTTATTATAAATGTTTTAAGGCGGTAAAACCCCTCACTACACACTTTATACACTTTTCTCAGACAGGCATTAAAGAGCCCCTATTATGGGTTATTGAAAATGATCTTCATGCAGTGTGTAACACAGCTCTAAGTGAATGAAAACATTCAGCTGAGGTTTAAATCTTAAAGTGAACATCGTTTAAAACTATTGATTCTTTAGCGAAATATTTGACTCGGAGTCGAATAAACGAATCGATTTGGGTTCAGATCTTTTGTTTGATCGCGTCAACGTCAATACAGAACATCACCAAATATGTACTTCCAGTTCAGGTAAAATTTGCATGCGCTTTCCCTCCACACACTAGCAGAGGCGAGGGGGATCACGGGACTGATCATAATGCGAAGATGACGATCGCTGATAGATGGAGATTCGGATGAGGGGAATAAAGGGTTAAAGTTATATAGCCAACCTAGTGCTGTGTTTGTTCCTGTCATTTTTCTGATTTTTGATACAATAACCTACACTGCAACACAGGATTCGCCTGCCGTTTGCTATTAGAGGAAGGAGCAGCATGTTGTGTGGATAATGTTTGAATAGTTCGGACTGCTGAGCGAATCACTGGTACAACCCTTCTTACTCCCCAAGAACTGTACTTATCCAGAGCGAGCAGAAGGGCTGCCAAAATCACTCTGGACCCCTCACACCCAGCACACTGCCTCTTTGAACTTTTACCTTCTGGTCGACGCTACAGAGCACTGCGCACCACAACAGCCCGACACAGAAACAGTTTCTTCCCTCAGGCAATCCATCTCATGAACACTTGATGATAATAATTGTGGAACCAACATCACTACTTGCCATACACTTTTATACACATATACACTTATTTAACAACACACTTTACATGCCAATTTGCACATAACAGCTGCACATATAACGTTGTATATAGTAATAAACATGTACATACACTTGTCAATCTGTATATTTGCACTCACTACTTCTATTTTTGTTTTTAAATATATATATTATCTGTTTTTTGTCCTGTCTCTGTAATTCTGTTGCACTGTAGAAGCTCTGTCACGAAAACAAATTCCTCGTATGTGTGAACATACCTGGCAATAAAGCTCTTTCTGATTCTGATTCTGATGTTGGCATCCGGCGTGATGTTCTTTTTTCTGCAGTCACTGATCCACAAAACTAGCAGACTCCATCCTTAAGGGGGTCACACACCGGATGCGCCGCACTCATAACAGTTGGTAGTAACACACACCGGACGCGCACATTCGCAAGTTATGTAAAACTTGCTGCGCTCATAGCGGGGAAATGAAAACAAAACCTTCGTTGCAGCACATTTAAAAACAAAACACTGATGACCCATGTCTCCCAATTCTTGTTCTTCCACTTGTTTTGGCTACACAACATGGCGTCTCTCTGCCGTCGGAACACTGTAACAGGTAAAAACTTTCTTCGAAGTTATCAAGCATATTAATGAAGTTACACCTCATTCACAATAGAGTACGCTGATTGGTTTGAACCAAGTCTTTCTCTTGAATTAATGCTGCACGCTCAGAGACGTCACAATGTACTCGCAGGTAGAGACATCCACTCTCCTCACTGGAAAACACGCAAGGATCTAATTGGTGTGACGCAGCTTCCAAAATTTGTTTCAAACCGGAAGAACGAATTTGCTTGAAACAATATAAAACAACCAATTTTCTCTTTTTTGTGAAATATATGTGTCCTAATAGTGTTTTTAGCAGTGTGCGACACATATATGACCGTCAACATCTCAAAAAACGTGTTTGGTGTTTCGTGACGCTTTAATAAAACACATCAGGTTACTGTGAGGTTGGGATTAGGGTTGGGGTAGGTGTAGACATTCATAAAGCACAATATTGGGCTCATGTACAAGACATTAAATAAATAAAAACTCCAGGTTTGTACAGCCTACTTGGAGCTCAAGGCCCACCCATTTAGAGCTGGCTCCGACCTCCGTTTATACCCTTCTCAATAATTCTGACTCCATTTGTATATGGGCTGAATTTAAACAAACATAATAATGAATTCAGCCTAAATGAATTTTTTGCAACAACTTATAAAAAAAAAAGCTTAAATTAGTAAAATCCAAATAAATGTTTAGTTTTTTCAGTGCGTCAATGATTCTCCATTGATTTGAGTTCTTTTCACCTCTGTCCTTTTCTTTCCGGCTTTGTGTCTCTATCAGCTCCTCTCACTGTTTAAACGCATTACAATCAAGCCTCTCGGGAGGATGCCATTGGACCAAATGCATTCTGTTGCCAGGCAACCCATTTCATCTGTCTCCTGGTGTTTGAGGGTAATTACACAGAGAGGCAGAGGAGCGTCCGCGGCCATAAAAACACTGCACACAGGAGCGTTTAAGTTGACGCCATAAATCTGTGCTCTGATCAGTGGATTCACTCAAATTTGTCATTCTGAGAGACAATGTAAATGAGGATGCACAGAAATGATAGTATAATAAATACAGTCAGAATCATTACCCCCCCCCCTCGTATATTTTTGTCCCCCAAGTTCTGTTTAATGGAAAGAAGATTTTTTCCCAACACATTTCTAAACATAATAGTTTTAATAACTGATTTATTTTATCTTTGTCATGATGACCGTAAATAATATTTGACTAGATATTCTTCAAGACACTTCTATACAGCTTAAAGTGACATTTAAAGGCTTAACTAGATTGAGTAGGTTAACAAGTCAAGTAATAATCATTGTATACAGAGGGTTTCCGCGGGGTCTTAAAGTCTTAAAAAGTCTAAAATTTAAAAATTGTAATTTTAGGCCTTAAAAAGTCTTAAATTTGCCGTTCTAGGTCCTAAATAATTATGCACAGGTCTTATTTTTCCAATGTCCATGTAACGCTACATCTAATGCTCATTTAATGCTTTGTTTTCGTGGTGTTGTAGTTCTTTATTTCACTAATCCAAATGTAATTTGTGGTATTACAACTACAAATAAGACCAATATACAATAGCCAATCAGCTTTCTGTTATTGAACCCAGTGCGCGCGGTGAATGTGACATCATCGCTGTGTTTGCTGAGGTTCGCTTTGGGTGGACGCAACATGATTTCGGCTGGCAGAGCGCATGAAATATTTTGAGACTCGAGTGAATAGTTGCGCCACAATTGAGGTGAATATGAAACACTTTGAAGAGATTTTCTCTGAAACGGGTATGACTGTACACACATCTTTATGATCCGTCCATGCGTGATCATAGGGAGAACCAGATGACCAATAATTTTTGGCTAGAAATTGCAACAGCCGTGGAAAAGGTGGAACGTTTCTGGAAAAATCTGAGGGATAAGTTTGTTAAAACATGGCAAAAGTGGAGACCCAGGTGGTTTTAATATTACAGAATCTGTTTTTCCACCAGTCATAGGTTTTACACTGAGGTATATGTTACAATTATGAATTTAAAACAATTTAATAGTTACAAAACTATAATTAAGGAACAAACATATGTCTTTGAAAACTGGAAAAGAATGTTTGAACCTATCAGTTTACAATATACTGATGCCCAATTTCTAGGCTTTATTGGTGAAAATGGCCATGAATATTGGACCATTATTGCCTTTTTAGCTTATAAGTAGAGCACAGAAACTAGCCAGACAGTAATGTGTGAATTGTGGAGCGGGCTAAATCTAAAAAAAGTCAGTATTTTTAAGTAAGTGTACTTTTTTGTTGCCATTAATATTTAACTTTCATAGGTAGAGCTGTCCGAGATATGAACAAAAGCAAGTGGGGAATCAAGGTTTGATTTAAAAAATGTTGAATGGTTATAAAAATCTTTATAATAAATTATAAAAATAATTAAAAAAAATTAGTTTAAAAATCTTCAATGATATTAATGATATGACGTAGTTCTGGAAACTTTCTACTTCTCTGTTTATCCTTCTGATTTTATTGTCTGTTTCTTTTCACCCCCTGTCAGTTAAATGAATATCTCAGTGGCGAACGCATCAAGTATAAAAACCTCGTCCGTTTCGTGAGGTGCGCGATGCGGCGCCAGGCGAAAGTATAAATCAGCCTTAAAATGTTAGTTTGTTTGTTTGTTTGTTTTTTCTGTAGTTCATTAGTTCATCTAACCTGTCTTCAGTACTGTTCAATTTGAATACGTGTATTTTACCACTAATTTTGTGATTTTTGGATTTTCTCTTTATGTGTATGCATGTTTTTGATATTGTGATATAGGTCTTAAATTTAATACTTAATGGTCTTAAAAAGGTCTTAAATTTGACATTATGATATCTGCAGAAACCCTGATACTGATGGTTTGTTCTGTAGACACCTGAAAAAATATTGCTAAAGGGGCTAATAATATTGTTCTTAAAATGGTTTATTAAAAATTAAAAACTGCTTTTATTCTAGCCGAAATAAAACAAATAAGACTTTCTCCAGAAGAAAAAATATTATAGGAAATACTGTGAAAATTTCCTTGCTCTGTTAAACATCATTTGGGAAATATTGAAAAGAAATTCACTGGAGGGCAAATACTTTTCACTTCAGCTGTATATGATTTAATATGGCTGTATCTTTTACCATGCTTACACTAACAGGTGACTAGCATAGAGAGACTGCATGCATTTTCCTGATGGTGTTGAAAGCTCTTCTTGACCTTGACGGAGCTGACATTAATGTGATTATTTATTTATTTAGATCCTGGTCTAGTAAAGCGTTTTAAAACCAGAACTCATAAATAAATGCAGTCACCAGAGCCACAACCTCACCAGTCCATTAGATCAATTAATCCAGGAAAGACAAGGTCACACAGCACACACTTTAAGATTCGATCAATGAAAAAGTTACTATAATCGATGTGTTTGGGCTATAATCATTTGTTGATATGTCAGAATTATTAGCCCCCCTTTGATTTTTGTTTTTCTTTTTAAAATATTTCCTAAATGGTGATTAACAGAGCAAGGAAATTTTCACAGTATGTCTGATAATATTTTTTCTTCTGGAGAAAGTCTTATTTGCTTTATTTCGGCTGGAGTTTTTAATTTTTTATAAACCATTTTAAGATCAAATATTAGCCCCTTTAAGCTTTATATTTTTTCGATAGTCTACAGAACAAACCATCGTTATACAATAACTTGCCTAATTACCCTAACCTGCCTAGTTAACCTAATTATCCTAGTTAAGCCTTTAAACGTCACTTTAAGCTATCCTGAAAAATATATAGTCAAATATTATTTACTGTCATCATGGTAAAAATAAAATAAATCAGTTATTAGAAATGAGTTATTAAAACTATTATGATTAGAAATGTGTTTAGAAAAATCTTCTCTCCGTTAAAAACAGAAATGGGGGGGGAATAAATAGGGGGGCTAATTATTTAGGGGGGCTAATAATTCTGACTTTAACTGTATACATATTTTACAGTTTAATTCATCATTGCAGAATAACATCAGGTTTTCCAACTCTTGAATAATAGTGTAATAAAAAATCATTTTTTTTTCTCCCCTTAATTTCTTTCCCAGAAAATATCTTGTTCATCACTTTTGCTGAACCGACTTTTCCTTCATTTAATGCTACAAAATGTCGACCAGAAGACATTTAATATTTAATAATACATTAATGGAGAGTGGACATTGACTCGACTCATTGATTCCAATAAACTTTAGCAAGGGTATGTTTATATAAAGCATAATCGATACTTTCAGCATTCAGTCAAATGTTGAGTCCTCCATCATCATGCGGTTACATCATCTGTGAAGGATCCATATAGTAATGCATTAAAATTTGGACCGAATCTAGTTTAGCATAAGGTTGCTCCCTGCCGCTTGGAACAGACTGCAGTGCCTTTTAAATGCTGCCAGTTTGGATTTTGGACCCACTCTTGGTCTTACATGGTGCATCAATGTCTTATTTTTAAAAAAAGCGGAAGAAAAAAATGGTGTTTTCCATGATATATGACCTTTAAAAAAACATGAGATTCTTTTATGTGGTTTAATGTGCGCTTGGGAGACCTTCTCCCCCTTAAATACTGCAGAAACCCATTTAAACCATGAAAAACGAGATCTACTGAACTGGGAAACATCTATAATTGATCATAATCATGTTACATCGCAATCTCTGAAGAACTATCATCTCGCTCTTAAAGCATTTGGTCCTGTTTAATCATGTGATCACACATAGGCTGCATTTGCACTGCAAGTCTTAATGCAAAGATCTGATTGTTTAGCCATATTCAATTTTTTGCCCTGGCTGTTTACGTCACCTCCTATCTGTCATCTGTTAACATTAAAGAACCCATATCATGCATTATAAAAAAATGCATTCTAATGTATTTCAATCGGTAAAGGAAGGGGCACACATCACATTTTCAATGTAGTATAGATGCCATATGTGAATAGCCCCATATTAAATTGACCTGAGAGATGCATTTAAACACAATTAAACACATATTTGGCAAACTACAGAAAAGAGGCAACCATTTTAATCAAACTTACAGGTTGTAATCCAGAGGAAGAAGAAACTGGTCCATATGAACAGTGTACTGACAAAGTCCATGTTAAGGTCTGACAAAGTCCCCTACATTAAAGGTGCAGTATCTAAGTTTGACACCCAGTGGTTAAACAAGGTATTGCACTTCTGGTTTAAAACAGGGCAGCAATGTGATCGTGCACGACAATCCGCAAACGTCAATTTTTTTACGCGACGCTTCAAAACCTTCTCCACCAATCAGATTGGCACTTTTGTTCACGTGCATGGAGCTGCTGAAGTTACAGTAAACTGCACTTGGAGGCGCTCAAGTGCAAAACTGTCAATGTGAGCGCACATTGAAGAAGATGCCCAGAGACGATATAAACGTGGAGCTGCTTATTGCACTGGTGAACAATAATGATTTCTTCATTTACTTAAACCATCCATCCTTGTTCGAATCGCCAGTAACTTTTAACAACCAGCGCATCAACTTCCTGTCTTCTTCTTCTGTGTTACAAGCGGGTGTTACAAGTTGTGTAGCGCCATCTAACGTCAAGGAGTGATTTTGCATACTCTTCTGCTTAACGCCAGTGAAAATCGCTTGGGTTTGAAACCAGGAAAAACGTTTCAAAACACTGACGATAAACGCAAACGAAAAGCCTCGGTGTGTACGATCTTTAGGATGAAGATTTTCCTAATATGCACATTAAGATTTGTATAAATATGTGCATTAGTAAAGCTTTACTGCTGGCTGAATTGAACATGTTAATGTAAATGTGAATATGCACATACTTTTCTCTTCTTTGTTGTAGTTTTACAAAAAAGAAAGATATTGAGAAGAACAATTGACAGTAAAGTCAAAAAAAGTTACCTGTAGATGCGTATATTTTGGTCGTTGGTTCTGACGCGTTTGTTGCTTGAACGGGTCAATAATAAAGTGAAACGTCCATACCTTTGCAAATAAAGTTGGATATTCCAATCCATTTATTGCCCGTTTTGTCAAAATTAAAAAAGTAAACATCAAAACAAATATAAACCCGTTCTCACAGCCATGACGTTCAAAAAGTTTGTTTGACCTTCTTCTACCCCTCAGCTCTACGTGAGGAGAGCATAAATACCATTGACAGCCTCTAGTGGCGTGAAAGAAAATTGCAACCTATAAATGGCTCCAACATTACCCAATCTCTTTTCTGCTGTGTTACGCTCTGTTAAACTTTTGTTCAAGCAACCACTGATTGGGACATTATTATTATTATTACTATTACGCCTATTATTAAATTGTAATATTTTTATAGCAGTTTAAGACTAGAACCGCCGGAAGTCGCTGTATGCCTAAAATTGCCAGTGCAGGGAAATTTTACCCAGCACAAATTTTGTTTAGAAATTGCTAAAAACAAACAAACATACTATTTCACTGTTTCTTTTGCCACTGTTAGCAAAAAGTGTCTAATAATTATTTCAGGATAACAAGATGATTTCAGGATTTCAGGTTATGAGTAGGTTAAAATGTCTACATTTGTTACTCCACTTATTTCTCCAGACTCTCCATCATTCATTGCATTTTGTTTTTTAATAGCTCTACAAATCACCTTCTTTTAGTCATTGTGACTTAATTAATTTATTATAACCACTAATTCAGAGAGTGAAATTGAAAAAGTCATTGGCGAGTAATTTCAAACATAAGCAGTGCATGAATACAAGCATTTTTTATAGTGAGTAAATTTGACCCACGCTGGCGCTTACACGTATAAATGTCCCAATTTTTAATCCATTTTTATCTTAACATTTTTTTAATATCTGGGAATTGTAAATAATTTAGTAAAAGTCAATAACTGGGAGGCTTGAATGTTTTATTGAAGCTCTGTTATGGCTCGTTTCCACTGACTGGTACGGTACGGTTCGGTTCGGTTTGGTACGGGTCATCTTTGTCAAGCTTGCGTTTCCACTAACAAGGGCACCCTTTTGGTGGGCGTGGTGTATGACAAAGTTTCAGTCGACGTCATTCTCGCTGGAGGAAATGTCTACAATAAAGCTGTAAGGGTCACTTACATATCATCTGAGAAGCTCTTCTCACAAAACAGATGCTTCATACACATAAATACTGGTGTAGAAATGTTTATTACTAACCTTTCAATGAACATGAGTTGATTATAACTGCAGATCAAAGACAGTGCGAAACAGCCTACTGTAACATCTGTAATTATATTAAATAACTAAATAAATGAACATATATAAACACATACAGCCCCCTACAGTCACCGATATGTTACCAACTACAGAAGAACTACATATAGCAGACATTTCGTCAGTATTTAGGTTCAAAACAACACAATATATAGCCTACAGTCAGTGAAAACCTCTCATCTTTGTCTGTAATCTTCAGCAGCACATGTAGCCTCTGTTAGAGAGTAATTCCATCATTCTGAGTTCATATTAGTCCAAAAGGTGATAATAATAATAGTTAAACAAGGCATCACGTTTGCTGAAAAAATAATGTGCTCCTTTTTTTCCGGCTTCTCCTTTGTTTCTTCACGCTTCACTCTCGCGTTTGTCAGTGTCTGACAGGATCGGGTTTCAAAAGCACGTCAATAATCAAGCGCAGGTTATTATCATCAGCTCAAGAAGTTTGTTATTTCAGATATAGACGCGCGGCGAACACAAGCAAGAAAGCAAAACCGCTCGCGCCTCAGACTGGCTCGTTAAAAAACTACGCGGCACAGGGTAAATCTGCTCTACTCCATGGCTTTGTGGCTGTTTGTCAAGACGACGACAAGGTTTGTTTGAGCCCAGATCGACCATGGCTCGTTATTATATGTATAAATAATTCCGCTGTAATCTCTCGGCTGTGTATTTTAAACATGGCGGGTTTTTTGTTTTCATTCTGGCTTGTTGCGTAAGCGAATGACGTATCTCTGTAAACCAATAGCGTTCAGCTGCGCGTCTAGCTCCGTCTTTTGGTACCCTTTCTCGTGTTTGGTACCCTTTCGAAAGGGTGCTGAAAAAGTGGTACGGTACGGTTCGGTACGCTTTTTGACAGTGGAAACGGCTATAAAAGCGTACCAAACCGAACCGTACCGTACCCTCAGTGTTCCACTTTCCTTAAGTTTGAATGTTAAAACGGCCCTCCTGTGAATTGTCAGTCACTGATATACCCCCCCACAAAACTGAGTTTGAGACCCCTGCTTTAAGACAAGTCATTTCATCCGGCGGCCACCTTTGGAACGCCTCTTGAGCAGTATGCTCGTGCATTCTGTTTGATTAAGGAGACCTCAAATTCTCCAAAACTGCTTACCATTAAATTTCATATTAGGAATCACCAATAAAATTAAACAACAAATCTCTTTAGTTTCATTTCTTAATGGCCGAATCACACAAAATCTGCAGAAACTCACGTCTGGTTTGAGCCCCTCTCCCAGAGTATCGTCAATCTATAGCGATGGATGATTGGCTCATGTACTCGAAGACGGGGCTTTATTCGCCATATTGACCGTTACACTTTTCCCCATTCAAAACGATATGAGTGACACGTCTTCTATGTATTCTATAGTCTTTGTCTCAGATTGCTTATTGATTTGTATCATCCAGTATTTTAATATTAGAGTTTTAGCTTCAGAATAAAAAGATCTCATTAAAGCCTCGTGGATTTATTTCAGGGTTTGATGCTGCAGATTTCCCTTTGTGTCATTTGTTTTAATAGGGCACTTTTAAAGCCACTGAGCTGTGATCGTCTGTGGAGCACCGAGCCAGTAATGAGCCGGCGTTCAGACTTTCTCTTTGTCCATACATCATTAACATTTGCACTCGTGTGTCCTTTCCTGCACTTGACACTGAATTGAGGATGAGAGAGAGAGAGAGAGAGAGAGAGAGTGATGTATAGAGCGAGAGGACAGATTGTTCCAGAAGCTCAGGACGGAGGAACATGACAGAAGTTGATTTGGGAATGATTGAACAGCTGTAGGCGAATAAAGGAAAGCGAGCTTGATGCAGGATTTTGGACCCACTCTTGGTCTTACATGGTGCATCAATGTCTTATTTTTAAAAAAAGCGGAAGAAAAAAATGGTGTTTTCCATGATATATGACCTTTAAAAAAACATGAGATTCTTTTATGTGGTTTAATGTGCGCTTGGGAGACCTTCTCCCCCTTAAATACTGCAGAAACCCATTTAAACCATGAAAAACGAGATCTACTGAACTGGGAAACATCTATAATTGATCATAATCATGTTACATCGCAATCTCTGAAGAACTATCATCTCGCTCTTAAAGCATTTGGTCCTGTTTAATCATGTGATCACACATAGGCTGCATTTGCACTGCAAGTCTTAATGCAAAGATCTGATTGTTTAGCCATATTCAATTTTTTGCCCTGGCTGTTTACGTCACCTCCTATCTGTCATCTGTTAACATTAAAGAACCCATATCATGCATTATAAAAAAATGCATTCTAATGTATTTCAATCGGTAAAGGAAGGGGCACACATCACATTTTCAATGTAGTATAGATGCCATATGTGAATAGCCCCATATTAAATTGACCTGAGAGATGCATTTAAACACAATTAAACACATATTTGGCAAACTACAGAAAAGAGGCAACCATTTTAATCAAACTTACAGGTTGTAATCCAGAGGAAGAAGAAACTGGTCCATATGAACAGTGTACTGACAAAGTCCATGTTAAGGTCTGACAAAGTCCCCTACATTAAAGGTGCAGTATCTAAGTTTGACACCCAGTGGTTAAACAAGGTATTGCACTTCTGGTTTAAAACAGGGCAGCAATGTGATCGTGCACGACAATCCGCAAACGTCAATTTTTTTACGCGACGCTTCAAAACCTTCTCCACCAATCAGATTGGCACTTTTGTTCACGTGCATGGAGCTGCTGAAGTTACAGTAAACTGCACTTGGAGGCGCTCAAGTGCAAAACTGTCAATGTGAGCGCACATTGAAGAAGATGCCCAGAGACGATATAAACGTGGAGCTGCTTATTGCACTGGTGAACAATAATGATTTCTTCATTTACTTAAACCATCCATCCTTGTTCGAATCGCCAGTAACTTTTAACAACCAGCGCATCAACTTCCTGTCTTCTTCTTCTGTGTTACAAGCGGGTGTTACAAGTTGTGTAGCGCCATCTAACGTCAAGGAGTGATTTTGCATACTCTTCTGCTTAACGCCAGTGAAAATCGCTTGGGTTTGAAACCAGGAAAAACGTTTCAAAACACTGACGATAAACGCAAACGAAAAGCCTCGGTGTGTACGATCTTTAGGATGAAGATTTTCCTAATATGCACATTAAGATTTGTATAAATATGTGCATTAGTAAAGCTTTACTGCTGGCTGAATTGAACATGTTAATGTAAATGTGAATATGCACATACTTTTCTCTTCTTTGTTGTAGTTTTACAAAAAAGAAAGATATTGAGAAGAACAATTGACAGTAAAGTCAAAAAAAGTTACCTGTAGATGCGTATATTTTGGTCGTTGGTTCTGACGCGTTTGTTGCTTGAACGGGTCAATAATAAAGTGAAACGTCCATACCTTTGCAAATAAAGTTGGATATTCCAATCCATTTATTGCCCGTTTTGTCAAAATTAAAAAAGTAAACATCAAAACAAATATAAACCCGTTCTCACAGCCATGACGTTCAAAAAGTTTGTTTGACCTTCTTCTACCCCTCAGCTCTACGTGAGGAGAGCATAAATACCATTGACAGCCTCTAGTGGCGTGAAAGAAAATTGCAACCTATAAATGGCTCCAACATTACCCAATCTCTTTTCTGCTGTGTTACGCTCTGTTAAACTTTTGTTCAAGCAACCACTGATTGGGACATTATTATTATTATTACTATTACGCCTATTATTAAATTGTAATATTTTTATAGCAGTTTAAGACTAGAACCGCCGGAAGTCGCTGTATGCCTAAAATTGCCAGTGCAGGGAAATTTTACCCAGCACAAATTTTGTTTAGAAATTGCTAAAAACAAACAAACATACTATTTCACTGTTTCTTTTGCCACTGTTAGCAAAAAGTGTCTAATAATTATTTCAGGATAACAAGATGATTTCAGGATTTCAGGTTATGAGTAGGTTAAAA
This sequence comes from Danio aesculapii, assembly GCF_903798145.1. Classification (NCBI taxonomy): domain Eukaryota; kingdom Metazoa; phylum Chordata; class Actinopteri; order Cypriniformes; family Danionidae; genus Danio; species Danio aesculapii. Next base: position 48,938,403 of record NC_079454.1, on the reverse strand, counting down.
TGTCTACATTTGTTACTCCACTTATTTCTCCAGACTCTCCATCATTCATTGCATTTTGTTTTTTAATAGCTCTACAAATCACCTTCTTTTAGTCATTGTGACTTAATTAATTTATTATAACCACTAATTCAGAGAGTGAAATTGAAAAAGTCATTGGCGAGTAATTTCAAACATAAGCAGTGCATGAATACAAGCATTTTTTATAGTGAGTAAATTTGACCCACGCTGGCGCTTACACGTATAAATGTCCCAATTTTTAATCCATTTTTATCTTAACATTTTTTTAATATCTGGGAATTGTAAATAATTTAGTAAAAGTCAATAACTGGGAGGCTTGAATGTTTTATTGAAGCTCTGTTATGGCTCGTTTCCACTGACTGGTACGGTACGGTTCGGTTCGGTTTGGTACGGGTCATCTTTGTCAAGCTTGCGTTTCCACTAACAAGGGCACCCTTTTGGTGGGCGTGGTGTATGACAAAGTTTCAGTCGACGTCATTCTCGCTGGAGGAAATGTCTACAATAAAGCTGTAAGGGTCACTTACATATCATCTGAGAAGCTCTTCTCACAAAACAGATGCTTCATACACATAAATACTGGTGTAGAAATGTTTATTACTAACCTTTCAATGAACATGAGTTGATTATAACTGCAGATCAAAGACAGTGCGAAACAGCCTACTGTAACATCTGTAATTATATTAAATAACTAAATAAATGAACATATATAAACACATACAGCCCCCTACAGTCACCGATATGTTACCAACTACAGAAGAACTACATATAGCAGACATTTCGTCAGTATTTAGGTTCAAAACAACACAATATATAGCCTACAGTCAGTGAAAACCTCTCATCTTTGTCTGTAATCTTCAGCAGCACATGTAGCCTCTGTTAGAGAGTAATTCCATCATTCTGAGTTCATATTAGTCCAAAAGGTGATAATAATAATAGTTAAACAAGGCATCACGTTTGCTGAAAAAATAATGTGCTCCTTTTTTTCCGGCTTCTCCTTTGTTTCTTCACGCTTCACTCTCGCGTTTGTCAGTGTCTGACAGGATCGGGTTTCAAAAGCACGTCAATAATCAAGCGCAGGTTATTATCATCAGCTCAAGAAGTTTGTTATTTCAGATATAGACGCGCGGCGAACACAAGCAAGAAAGCAAAACCGCTCGCGCCTCAGACTGGCTCGTTAAAAAACTACGCGGCACAGGGTAAATCTGCTCTACTCCATGGCTTTGTGGCTGTTTGTCAAGACGACGACAAGGTTTGTTTGAGCCCAGATCGACCATGGCTCGTTATTATATGTATAAATAATTCCGCTGTAATCTCTCGGCTGTGTATTTTAAACATGGCGGGTTTTTTGTTTTCATTCTGGCTTGTTGCGTAAGCGAATGACGTATCTCTGTAAACCAATAGCGTTCAGCTGCGCGTCTAGCTCCGTCTTTTGGTACCCTTTCTCGTGTTTGGTACCCTTTCGAAAGGGTGCTGAAAAAGTGGTACGGTACGGTTCGGTACGCTTTTTGACAGTGGAAACGGCTATAAAAGCGTACCAAACCGAACCGTACCGTACCCTCAGTGTTCCACTTTCCTTAAGTTTGAATGTTAAAACGGCCCTCCTGTGAATTGTCAGTCACTGATATACCCCCCCACAAAACTGAGTTTGAGACCCCTGCTTTAAGACAAGTCATTTCATCCGGCGGCCACCTTTGGAACGCCTCTTGAGCAGTATGCTCGTGCATTCTGTTTGATTAAGGAGACCTCAAATTCTCCAAAACTGCTTACCATTAAATTTCATATTAGGAATCACCAATAAAATTAAACAACAAATCTCTTTAGTTTCATTTCTTAATGGCCGAATCACACAAAATCTGCAGAAACTCACGTCTGGTTTGAGCCCCTCTCCCAGAGTATCGTCAATCTATAGCGATGGATGATTGGCTCATGTACTCGAAGACGGGGCTTTATTCGCCATATTGACCGTTACACTTTTCCCCATTCAAAACGATATGAGTGACACGTCTTCTATGTATTCTATAGTCTTTGTCTCAGATTGCTTATTGATTTGTATCATCCAGTATTTTAATATTAGAGTTTTAGCTTCAGAATAAAAAGATCTCATTAAAGCCTCGTGGATTTATTTCAGGGTTTGATGCTGCAGATTTCCCTTTGTGTCATTTGTTTTAATAGGGCACTTTTAAAGCCACTGAGCTGTGATCGTCTGTGGAGCACCGAGCCAGTAATGAGCCGGCGTTCAGACTTTCTCTTTGTCCATACATCATTAACATTTGCACTCGTGTGTCCTTTCCTGCACTTGACACTGAATTGAGGATGAGAGAGAGAGAGAGAGAGAGAGAGAGTGATGTATAGAGCGAGAGGACAGATTGTTCCAGAAGCTCAGGACGGAGGAACATGACAGAAGTTGATTTGGGAATGATTGAACAGCTGTAGGCGAATAAAGGAAAGCGAGCTTGATGCAAGATTTTTCACAGAACACTAATGCCACATTAGCCAAAAAATATACCAAAATAGAAGTAATACTTGTAATAGGTGTCAGTGCAATACAGTGCAAGCTTTGTGATAGGTCGGTTTGGTAGCAATGACGAAGGTTTTAGGCAATGTGTGCTTTAATTTCAGTTGGGATAAATAATCATAGATAGTAGGTAGTGTGTGTTTACTTCAAATATTTTAAAATCAAGTAGTGTACCCTACATTCAAAAGTCTCTCACTTGTAAAATGTGAGCATATCCACTGTACAAAACTTACCAGTGATCTATGAGGGCAAAAACATACCAAAAAAAATTATTTAAACAGTTCATTAATTGTAAACGAGTTAAAATATTATCGGAAATACTGTGAAAAATTCCTTGCTCTGTTAAACATCATTTGGGAAATATTTAAAAAGAAGAAAGAAAAAAAATCACAGGAATAATTTTGACTTCAGTTGTACATGGCAATGTTGATGTGTTTGATCTTGGCGGAATAAATCTGCTACGCTGCTGCTGCTGCTTTGATTATGATGGCAGAGCAAGAACTTTGTATTTATGTTCATTTCAAACCAAACATTGTAAACACCATTTGTACGTATGTGTGTGTGTTTTAGGTATGTGAACACACTCCTGAAGTTGGTGCCGCAGGTGCTTCAGCTGCAGGAACAGTTACGAGACGCCGTTCAGAATGGAGACATGGAGACATCGCACGGCATCTGTCGAATCGCCGTCTCTCTGGGAGAAAATCACTCAAGGTAAAAAACACACACACATCTGATGATGAAAATGCTATGTGTAGGTAACAAGATTTTTTTTTGTATTGTATATAATGTTGTCACTTAAGTCTTATTAATTATAAACTACATATTATAAAACAATATATTTATGTATTTATAATTTATTAATATATTTAAAATAAAAGGAATTAAGCGTCTTAGCCCAGAAAGGATTGCTTAAAGAGACAGTTCACCCTAAAATGAAAATTCTGTCATCATTTACTCATTCTCCACTTATTTCAGACCTGTTTTGAGGTTTCTTTCTTTTGTTGAGCACAAGACCAGTATCTATTGACTTACATAGTGTTACTGGTGTTATTTTATTCAACTATGAATGTCATTGGGGCAGCACGGTGGCTCAGTGGTTAGCACTGTTGCAGCAAGAAGGTCGCTGATTTGAGTCCCGGCTGGGCCAGTTGGCATTTCTGTGTGGAGTTTGCATGTTCTCCCCATGTAGGCGTAGGTTTCCTCCAGGGGCTACAGTTTCCCCCACAGTTCAAACACAAGCGCTATAGGTGAATTGGATAAACTAAATTGTCCGTAGTGTATGAGTGTGTATGGATACGTCCAAGTATTGGGTTGTAGCTGGAGGGGCTTCCACTGTGTAAAGCATATACTGGATAAGTTGGCGGTTCATTCCGCTGTGGTGACCCCTGATAAAAAAAGGGACTAAGCTAAAGGAAAATGAATAAATGAATGAATGAATGATGCCTCGTTGTGAAATATGTAGGAAAAACAACAAAACATGTTTGCATGCAGACTTTAGCCTCTATTTTAATGATCTAGGCACAAAGTCCAATGCGCAGGGCGCAAAAGCATTAAGGGCTTATCCGAATTCACTTTTGCTATTTTAAGGACGAAAAAATATGCTGTGCGCTTTGGCGCATGGTCTAACAGGGTTGTGCTTATTCTCTTCATGAGTTCTTGGTGTGTTTTGAGCATAAAACAATCAGAGACTTGTCTCCTATTCCCTTTAAGAGTCAGTTGTCGCGCCATGGCACATTTGCTATTTACATAGCAGACTTAGTGGATAAACTGAACGCTTCACTAGCGAGAAACCAGTAAACAGCTCTGCAGCAAAAGGATTGATGGATAAGGAAATGGTGTTGTACGCACAGACATCCGTTAGCCTACATATTTAATTTAGTTTGTTGCGCTGGACTTTAGATCTGCTTTCCGCTGGTCAATTGTGCAGTCTATATTAGTTCCTCAAAATAGCAACGCACCAACAATGCACCTCAGCACACCTCTTTTTAGACTAAAACACCCATGAGTGCACAAAATGGCGCATATGGATTTGCTATTAAACAACGTGGCAGAAAATTGGAAAATTAAGGTTGCGTTGGTCTGAAAATAGCAACACGTCTTGCGACTTATTGCATGGTGTATGATAGGACCCTTTGTGAGTGGATAAACTGAACGCTTCACTAGCGAGAAAACTATTAAACAGAGCATCTGCATCGCGAGGGTAAAGAACAAGCCTCCTCCATTCAACCTCTTTACTTTCTCTTTACTTTTACTCTTTACTCCTTTACTTTCGTGGGGTGAGGAAACGGTGGAAACTCACTCCACTGCAGACATCTATTAGCCTACACAATTAATTTAGTTTGTTAAGCACAAAGATTTGTTTCAAAACTTTTTCTAAATTCAGTTCTATTTTCCAGCAAAGGAATAAATCAACAATAATAATGAAGTGTGGTCAAAAACTTATTTTGGAGTTATATCCAAACACACGTCCTGTTCTTATGCCCCATATGGTGACGCATACATCTCCAAAACTCGACAGGTGGACAAATCTAAACTTGTTTTTATTAAAACAAATGTAAATATGCATATAGAAAATAACACTGATAATAATATAAACATGCATATGCAAACTGTCATGTATAAACTGAAATAACAATGCGCCTTAACACACCTCCTTTCTAGACAAGCACACCCATGAGTCCACAAAGTGGCACAAAACAAATGGATTTGCTATTTAAACAATGTGGTGGCAAACGTGAAAATTACTGTTGTGCTGGCCTAAAAAATAGCAACACATCGCGCCATACACGTCTTGCTTATTGCTCTGGGTTAGAGCTGCACGATTAATCGAAAAAAGATCGCGATCTCGATTCGACTCCCTTGACGATCTTAATCCAGCATTTCTACGATTCTGCCAATCATATTTTCAAGTTTGAGAGAGAAGCAAAGGCGGCTGCACAAGTCTTCACATTGTTTTACATAAGTTTCTCAGCGACATAGACACCTCCAAACGGGGTTGAAAGAGGCACATACTGTATTTATAAAGAATAATTCATCTAAAAATGTCATTTCTGTCTTCATGTAATGCTGTATTTGCGGCCGCGAAATCACACGTGACGTGAGCTGCTGACCGTGAGCTGTTATCACAGAGAGGTTGGGCGCGCGTCCTACTTAATAATAGACTCGCACATCTACTTTAGTGATCAGAATCTGCATATGCTGTGAGTAACGGGTTAGAAAGTTGTAAATAACATTCAGTTTGTGGCACAGAGTGATCGTTTGGGAGCCGCGCGGGAAGTATGAAAAGCACTTAGCTGTGAAAATGAAACCGAAAGCGAGCACATCATTTAAATAATCATACCGCATTTCAGAGTTATGATTGCGACAAGCATTTGATCTGTTTTTTCTTTCATAGACAACACACAGTTGTGCATGAAAATAAATGTTTACAGTGTCAGTATAACTACTCTAGCCTATATAATGTTGCATATAATGCAGGAGGGAATCTGATAATGACAAATGTCTGATTTTACCAGTGAATAAAAGGTCTAATAATGATGTCAATGACAGATTGCAAGCATATGTCTCAAACATAATAATTCAACTTCAGAATTATGAATAGTTGTGGTCTGAAGTTATCACTTTAACTGTGTCCTGGTCATTATTGCACAGTAAAGTCTGTGCAAGTCCACCATTCCAAGTCTATTCAAAATTTAGCATTTTAACCAACAGGGGTCCGTTCTTCGTACCTCGCTTAAATGATCTAAGATGATTTGGCAGATCCTGGATCTTTTAACCTTGATAGCTGATCTCTGGCTAATTTGGTTCTTCAAACAAGTTCGCGAATCAGATTAAAATCTCAGGATAAACTGATCTGAGATATCTGCGTGTGTTGTGAAGGACAAATCTATCAATCGTCGAATTCATGATCAGCAGTGCAATGATTGGCTGACGGCACAGCAGAGCAATGACATCATCTGATTAATATTCAATTATCCATGTGAGCAAAACTACATAAGCTGTAAACGGTTTGTTAAATACGACACGCAGTAACTTTTCACATTTGTTGTGAGCTGCAGGCTTTACACTTCGTGTGTCAGGAGTATTTAGCAATTTATTTAGTTTTACAGTTAGAGCAGATTTTCTTTATTATAGTAGCCATAGTAGTATTATAGTAGCCGGTTTCTTTTTTTTTTGTTGGTTAAGATGTCTGCAGCTTTTGTGCAACATTAAATCACCATCATATTAGCTGTCAAAACTTGTGCATGACTGCATAAATGTATTATTCCTTTAAAAAAAAAAAAAAAAAAAAAGTTATTATTGTGGAAATTATCATACGTTTGCAAACGATTGCATGCACTTGTATCTAAAAAGTCCATATCAATAAATTTTCTCTTTGAACCAGCAGGTGGCAGTCTTTGTACTTGTATTTCAGAGTGCAGATTGCAAAGGTTTTATTGATATATATTTTTTAACTTTATATATAGTTTAAAATATATATTTACTATTCTCACAAGTGTATATAACTACTACTGTAAGAAAATATCAGAAATCGGTACATACTTTCAGTATTATCTTTGCTTGAACTGACCCGATCTAATCCTGTTTATATGAAATGAGCCTGCTTCCGAGTAGGTTTGAGCTAGCAGAACTGTTGATATGACAACAAGTCTCGAATGATTTTTGATGAACGAAAAGATCCTGGATCATGTCAAATCGTCAATAACCAAATCCTGCTAACGGAGTAATCCACGTACGAAGAACGGACCCCAGTAGACCTACACATATTGTTATTGTTGTTTTACCATATGCTTAAGGATAACAATAATAAAGCCTACTCATATTAACCTTTATTTTACATCTACAGAATCGTCAGAAAATCGTGATCTTAGAATCCAGAATCGTGCAGCCCTACTCAGGGTGAATGATAAACTTTGTATAACTTAAATTTTTCCGTTGAAACCTGATTAACTTGTTAAAAATAAGTTAAAGCGACATAAAATATTTGTTGTTTTGACTTGTTGTCGTTACATTTTTAGCAGTGAAGAGCTCCACCTGATTCTATTGTAAATGTAGCAGAAATGAGGAGACTAAATAATGATTTAATTGAACAACTTGCAGCAAAACGTGAAAATATTACCTGTGCCAGGCTTAAACTAGCAAAGAAACATGTGCGGTGTGCCTGGGGTCTCATTGAGCAGAGTGGATGATAGAGCTCTATGTGTGTGCGTGCATCTGATAATTATGGTGAGATCTTCGTTTTGAAAGCCGCTAGTCTCTGTGGATATTCTTGAGCCGAATGAGCAGATGATTTTCTCATGGCGCGTCCCACTTCCAGACTCAAACTTGATTTCGGTCAGGCGTGTTACACCTACAGGCAGTTTTGCTGAAATTCCAGCTTTTTCCATCAGAGCTCTGGCACACTGACAGACAGAGATGCAGCACATTTGACGTCGGCAACAGAATAGATCACATTTTCTCCTTTCATTTAAACATGGGTCAGCCCATGAGCCACTTTAATTTATATTCAGGCTACCAAAAACTAAGTACCAGGGATTAAATATATAATAATATATAATAATATATTGAAATAAATGAATAAAATCAGTGTAGGTTTGTATGGTGAGCCGAGTGTTGTGTTGTTTTGCTGAAGATCTGTCCTCTTCCTCTTCCATCAGAGCTCTCCTGGAGCAGGTGGAACACTGGCAGAGTTTCCTGGCACTGGTGAATATGATCATGTTCTGCACTGGCATCCCGGGACACTACCCTGTCAACGAGACCACCAGCTCTCTCACGCTCACCTTCTGGTACACACTGCAGGTGAGAGTCCTACTGTCACAAATATCTGAGAGAAACCGCTTCTGGAACGAGAACAAATGATGTAGGGCTGCACTATATATCAAAAATGAGTCAATTCAATACATCACTGAGAGCTACAGTATAAAGACCCTTTTCACAAGACTGTTATGACACATTTAAATCCTTGAAAGTATTTAATATTTAGATTTTTAGAAAAAAGTTTAAACATTTCTGTGTATTTATGTATGCATTATAGCGGTGTCAAAATTAATTGCTTCTTCAGTGCACCGCAATGCTGACGCGGACAATTTGGTATTGGTTCAGTAATAGATCCTTTCCAGTTATTATGTACTGACGTCATTTATCTCATGCGCTATGTCGTGGTAGAATAATATGGCGAGTAAGGAGACCGTGAGTAATTAAAACTCACTGATATGGAGAAAATGAAAGTAAACAAACACTGTGGCCCCTTTGACCTGCTGGCGTGACGTTTCCTCTCCTCTCGGCTGTTATAGCGATACTTGTGGATCCAGCCACTAGCATGTCTGCAGAGCGTGTTTTCTTGACCGCGTCTATCGTGGATCAGCTGTGATCGCCGCATCAGTTTATCAGTGTCACTTATCGGTGAACAGCGTCATGGCGTTAGAGCCAATCGCAGCCTTTTCTTTTGAGCACATGACCAATCATAGGCTTTGAACAACTCTCTTTTGACAATGCTTAAAAAGCAAGCAGGATCATATTTTAGGTTTGTTTATTTACTATAAAGGCTCATGTTGTGCTGTGCATGTACTTGAGTTGTGTTTGATGCAGAGTGTTTTCTTTCAGCAGGTAAAATTAAAGGTACAGTTCATATATCTGACTGCTTGTATTAAAAGAGAAAATTGTATTACAAATATGATTATTATAAATATTATTAAAATTATACATTTTGTTACAAGAATTGCTGTGCTGTGAAGTAAAATATAAAATTATGTATGGAAAGCATCGTCAATGCACCGTGATGCACAGAGAATTCGAATTAAATTGAATCAGTGGCATGATAATTGTATCCGAACTGAACCGTGAGACCAGTGTATGTTCACAGCTCTAATGTATTATATCACATTTGCATCAAATTACAAAAAACAGACAGTAAATACAATAAAGAGTGAATTTGACCGTAAATCAGTTTTTGCTGCTGTGCCTTTAAATGCAAATGAGCTGATTCTTCCCGCCCACTCTGTCATTTTGCTACAGAGAAGGATAACCAATGCCTGATGTCAAGATAAACAGCAAAAAGACAGACACAATGAAACAGAGAGCCACAGTCAAAAATACCACAGTAAGATGAATGAGCCACACACAAATTTTAATGTAAACGGCGCACACGCATAAAAAATCTACTTGTTTAAGAAGTCGGCAGATGTGACAGGATGCCCACCAATTATGCTGCTGTACAGAGGTCATTGTAGCTAAGTTACTGTACAAAACAAACTTGATTTGATGTCCACAAACTGAGACTCTTGTTATAGGATTAAAGCGTCCTTGTTTATAGTTGTGTACACTATGAGCTGTGCGGATTACAGCGGTTATGAATTACGTAGCTCAAAAGCTAAAGTCCAAAATGCTATAATAAACACAACGTGTAGCACTGACTGCTTCTTGAAGTGAGAGTTGGAACAGATTATTTTATCCCAGTTTCTTTGCAAATCCTGTCCTGTGGACATGTTTATGCATGTTAATACTGAGACATGTTAATATGCACCTGTCAATCATTATCAGTGGGCGGGGAAAACCGCGCTGTTCCGTCACGTTGCGGTGGGCTGCAAGATCGCTGGGATTTGGATCCTCTTTTAACGTCAGGAAATTTTAAAAAAGAGACTTGTTGTGTTTATATCACCCCAATATGACTGTGGACACACTATACCCATGAACACTTCTGTCCAAACAGCATCCAAACGTTGATTTAGCATGGTAGGGGTTCTTTAAGTGCCAAAGATTTATGTATTGTATGCATAGGTTGTTTATCAGACCAATCAGATGGGGCTTTTTTGTACCCACACAGCCTCAGTAGATGCTGTTCAGCTATTAGCTAGAGCAATGCTAGTGCCTCGAGCAGAGAAATGAATATAAATACTAACGACGTGAGTCAAGACGAGAGAAGAAAATGATTAGACAGCCAATAAGAATCCGAACATCCGTTTTAAACTCTACATTGCACCTTGTCATATTTTTTAGCATAAATTGAGAATAAATATCAATGATGTTGTGGGAATATACATTTATATAATTTAGTTCCAAATTAGCAATAATCTATATATAACTAAAAAGTTATATACTTTGGTTTTTAGGGTGTGACAGACCTTAAAATCTCTTGGTTTCCTGAGCCCTGACTGTCTCCAAAGTAATGCAAATTGTCAGTTATTGTCAGCAATTGTCTAGCAAATGGTCAACTGGTCGGACGGGTTCTGTCTCTAGAACAGGGATGGGCAAACTCGATCCTGGAGGGCCGGTGTCCCTACATAGTTTTGCACCAACCCTAATCAAACACACCTGCTTGTAGCTTTCTAGTGATCTTGAAGACACTAATTAGGGTGTTCAGGTGTGTTTGATTAGTGCTGGAGCAAAAGTCTGCAGGGACACCGGCCCTCAAGGATCGAGTTTGCCCATGCCTGCTCTAGAACATCATTTGCACTTTGTTTTCATGCTAAAATGTATCGTGAATGGGTACTTGTATGCTGATGAGATCGGGGCTGGAAAGGCAGTTTACCCTGCCGACAGCAACACTTCCTTTGCATGCTTTGTTTTAGACTGTCCCCACCTACATGTATCAATGTCTGTAAACATGTATTCAAACTGAGTGTCTGCTGTAATAGTTCAGAGTTCTTTCGATGACGCCACAGCGACGCTGAATTCCTAAGGATTTTGCTTTGAAGATATCAGAAAGTTCTACCTGGTTTTTGGGCTCTTCTTAGAATCTCACAACAGTTTTGGTGCCGTGAGCCAGACTACAGAAATTCACAACAATGTGTTTATGTTAGTATGTATAATTATTACATGAATGAATAATTTAAAGAAAAGAAAACGTTATATTGCAAGAAATATCGTTATTGCAATACTCAACAACATCTCATATTGTGTGTGTGTGTGTGCGATTCCAGCATTGAAGGAGAGTCTCTGTTAGACATTGAACTGTCCTTCACACAGTATCTGAACCTCCACCCATGCTGTGTGTTTACCGCTGTGTGTGTCATGTGTTGAATATTCATAAATGTCCTTCGCTTTTGTCCTTGAACGTTATCAGTCTGTTAGAGACATATTTCATTTATGTTTAAAGGTGAAGTTAGTTTATTTATAGTTAGTTTTATATTTATTTTTGCTTCTATATGCAAGGTGACGCGGTGGTGCAGTAGGTAGTGCTGTCGCCTCACAGCAAGAAGGTCGCTGGTTTGATTTGGCTGGGTCAGTAGGAGTTTCAGTGTGGAGTTCGCCTCTCATTCACGTGGGTTTCCTACGGGTGCTCTGGTTTCCCCCTCAAGTCCAAAGACGGTATAGGTGAATTGTGCAAGCTAAATTGTCCATAGTCTATGAGTGTGTATGGATGTTTCCCAGTGATGGGTTGCAGCTGGAAGGGCATCCGCTGCGTAAAACATATGCTGAATAAGTTGGCGGTTCATTCCACTGTGGCAACCCCAGATAAATAAAGGGACTAAGCTGAAAAGAAAATGAATGAATACGATATGCACAAAACCGTCATAAATAAATTGGATGATAGAAGTTACGTTCAAAGATTGGGAGATGTCGACTAATTTGGTATTGTACAATGTCCAATGTGAAACGTCATGATGGACGATAGCATCGTCGTCATAGGTGGCAGTTAATTAATTATTTATGAATAATTATTTAATTCTTAACTAATTAATTATTTGTAGCCTACAGTTTCAACTACCCCACCCGCATGGTCTTTGTTTTACCCATAACCAAATCATAAATAAATAAAGAGAAGTTGCACACATAATTACCACCTGTCAATCGCTTTTTCTGGCATGAATAGGCATAGTGATCTGTGTCGTTATAATGGCGTTGACAAACTTGGTTGGTAAAAAAGGTGCACAACCAACAGTATTTGAACCAACAACCAACAGTATCTGAACCAACAACCAACAGTATCTGAACCAACAACCAACAGCATCTGAACCAACAAGCAACAGCATCTGAACCAACAAACAACAGTATCTGAACCAACAAGCAACAGTATCTGAACCAACAAGCAACAGTATCTGAACCAACAAGCAACAGTATCTGAACCAACAAGCAACAGTATCTGAACCAACAAGCAACAGTATCTGAACCAACAAGCAACAGTATCTGAACCAACAAGCAACAGTATCTGAACCAACAACCAACAGCATCTGAACCAACAACCAACAGCATCTGAACCAACAACCAACAGTATCTGAACCAACAACCAACAGTATCTGAACCAACAACCAACAGCATCTGAACCAACAAGCAACAGCATCTGAACCAACAAACAACAGTATCTGAACCAACAAGCAACAGTATCTGAACCAACAAGCAACAGTATCTGAACCAACAAGCAACAGTATCTGAACCAACAAGCAACAGTATCTGAACCAACAAGGAACAGTATCTGAACCAACAAACAACAGTATCTGAACCAACAAGCAACAGTATCTGAACCAACAAACAACAGTATCTGAACCAACAAACAACAGTATCTGAACCAACAAACAACAGTATCTGAACCAACAACCAACAGTATCTGAACCAACAAGCAACAGTATCTGAACCAACAACCAACAGTATCTGAACCAACAACCAACAGTATCTGAACCAACAAGCAACAGTATCTGAACCAACAAACAACAGTATCTGAACCAACAAACAACAGTATCTGAACCAACAAGCAACAGTATCTGAACCAACAAACAACAGTATCTGAACCAACAAGCAACAGTATCTGAACCAACAAACAACAATATCTGAACCAACAAGCAACAGTATCTGAACCAATTCAATTCACCTTCATTTGTATAGCGCTTTTACAATGCAGATTGTGTCAAAGCAGCTTCACATCATAGTGAAGATCATAGTACCAACCATAGAACCAACAACCAACAGTATCTGAACCAACAACAAACAATATCTGAACCAACAACCAACAGTATCTGAGGTTTTCGCTAATATTACTAAGTACACGCGTGAAAGCTAAAGATTGAAGCAGTGTACTGAGGCTGTGACACGTTACCTGATAGACTCAAAAGACTGAAGGGTCGTTAGATAGAGACAAGATTAATTAAATATCACGTTTAGCATCTATAGTGAGATACGATCCAGCGGTACGTCCTTGATAAACTTTCTGACGTGTACTGATCTCTGGGGTCACGTGATTTACATTTTCAGCGGTATAG
>NC_079454.1:48892178-48922178 GCF_903798145.1 Danio aesculapii | reverse complement strand
AAATGCCTTGTTGATGCCAGAGGAGAATGGCCAGACTGGTAGAAATGCAACAGTAACTCAAATAACCACTTGATAAAACTGAGGGCTGCAGAAAAGCATCTCTGAACACACAACACGTTCAACCTTGAGGCGGATGGGCTACAGCAGTACAGCTACAGCCAACCTGAGTATTGTTGCTGACCATGTCCATCACTTTATGACCACAGTGTACCCATCTTCAGATGGCTACTTCCAGCAGGATAACGCACCTTGTCAAAGCGTGTCAGACTGGTTTCTTGAACATGACAATGAGTTCACTGTACTCAAATGGCCTCCACGGTCACCAGAACTCAATCCAATAGAGCACCTTTGGGATGTGGTGGAACAGGAGATTCGCATCAGTAGATGTGCAGCCGACAAATCTACAGCAATTGTGTGATGCTATCATGTCGATATAGAGCAAAGTCTCTGAGGAATATTTCCAGTACCTTTTAAATCTATGCCATGAAGGATTAATGTAGGTCTGAAGGTAAAACGGTCCAACCTGGTACTAGTAAGATGTACCTAATAAAGTGGCCGGTGCGTGTAATTTGTATCATATACTTTACATCTAAATATAAATAAGCATTTTCTCAAATATATGCATGCATGTGTGTATTTACATATAAATAATAAAAATATACACAGTACACAAACATATATTATGTCAAAACAAACTTTAAGTTTGGATGCGATTAATTTTTGCACAGCACCAAAAATGAACAAGAATGCTAAGTTTGTGTTGTTCTTTCTGTGCTGTTTGACTCTTTAAGGGTGGATATTTCTGACACGCTGATGTACGTCTATGAGATGCTGGGAGCTGAATTACTCAGTAATCTGTATGACAAATTGGGGCGACTCCTCACCAACACAGAGCAAACAACAACATGGCAGGTCAGAAAATATATTACGTTTGCTCATCAGTTCTGGAGTTTTACATTGGGTTAATGCTGCAAGACTTATATAAAAAATAAAGAAATAAATAAAAAATACCCCAAAATTTGCTAAAAGGCACTGAATAAAAAAATTTTTTTGTGTGTGAAGCGAGACACTGTTTTGCTTTAAATGTAAACAGCTCATGATGCTGTGTTTTCAGTGTCTCTAAGCATTTTGGTAAATTCTGCTAAATGGTTCTGCTGAATTACTTCATATTGTACTTATTTGAGATATTCAGTAAAGTTTCACCAGGAAAATGTTTGGATTTTTTTTTTTATCATAGATTAGTGTAAAAATCTTATTAATGTGTTCTTTTGTTTGTGTTTAATCGTATATTTATTAATGATTTATTTCTTCGTCTAATAGCATGTACCCGCTTTTGTCTTTGATGGTCATTTGTTGGAAACTCGTGAAAACTCAAATACGGTTGTTTTTGTTTTGAATTGCTGCACTTTGGTACACAACAGAACGCCTTGCTCCTCGACTGTGCTGCCATTGTTTTTACCGGAAGTAAGTTTACCCAGGGGCGGCCATAACCGGAAGTTACAAATGCGGAAGTGTGAAATTGGCCTATAACGTTCAGCTGCGTGTCTTGCTCCGCCTTTTGGTATCCTTTTTTACACTGGGTACCCAAAAAGTAGTACGGTTCGCTTTTTGGTACCCTTTGACAGTGGAAACGGCCGTAAAATCACACCGAACTGTACTGTATCATAGCACTTACGGCCACTTTTTGACTATAATAACCCCTTTTTAACCAAATCCTGTGCATTTTCTTCCAGCACACAGAAGCGCTGTTGTACGGCTTTCAGTCCATCGCTGAAACGATAGATGTGAACTATTCAGACGTGATCCCAGGACTCATCGGCCTCATCCCGAGAATCAACATCAACAACGTCCAGCTGGCTGACACCGTCATGTTCACAATAGGTGTGTGTGATTTTTAAACGCTGCATTAAGGCTGTGCAATAAATCATAATACCTAATTGAATATACATATCACATTGGTTTGAAATAAGCATCCATTTTTTGCCATTTGCCAACGGTTCATACAAGATTTTTGTGCATTTTGACAGCAAAACACAAGAACCGAAGCAAATATAGTTTTCATATTGAGTTTTACATTATTAAGCATGCTATTAAATATCGTTTTTTCAGCATGGCACCTTAAAAAACACTTGCTATGCTTTAGGAACATGTCATTAATCGTGCGCTGTAGTTTAGCCTGTTTTCACAAGTGTTGGTCCAGACCATCACACACATTGACTTGTGTCCACGCAGATCTTCAGTGGTGATATTTTGAAGATATTTTAGCTGTTTTTGCTCTGTCTCTGCAGGAGCGCTGGCGGAGTGGCTGGCCGATCATCCGGTGATGCTGAGCAGTGTCCTGCCGCTGGTTTTACAGGCGCTGGGGAATCCAGACCTGTCTGTTTCCAGCGTCTCTACACTCAAGAAGATCTGCAGAGAGTGCAAATACGACCTGCCGCCGTACGCCACCAATATAGTCGCTGTGTCACAGGTATTACACGCTTTAACACCAGAAATAGTCAGGTGGTCATTTTGACCATTTTTATACGTTTAGCATTAAAAATAAAACCACAAAATGCTTACCTTTTGACAACATGTACCATGTACACTGTACAAAATATCTGTAAATTAGCAGTTTTCTGTATTTTGTGATTGTTTTTATTGTTTGTTTATGATTTTGAATTGCATTATGGGATCTTGATCTTTTTTCCAGCAACTTTTAATCTTGAAAAGTTAAAAAAAGTGGCCTTTATTACCATTTTCAATAGTTTAAAGTGCTGTATTGTCTGGGTTGGTGTTGTATATTACTCCACAAAAACCTTGTAATAAGCTGCCAGTACATTTTCTGTTATTTTACAGACTTTTTTTCTTTATATTTATATTATTATTTCTTATACAGTTGCAATCTGAATTTTTAAACCCTCTGAATTATTCGCCCCACTGTTTATTTTTTCCCCCAATTTCTGTTTAACGGAGAGATTTTTTTCAGCACATTTTTAAACATAATAGTTTTAATAACTCATTTCTAATAACTGATTTATTTTCTCTTTGTCATGATGACAGTACATAATATTCGACTAGATATTTTTCAAGATACTAGTATTCAGATTAAAGTGACATTTAAAGGCTTAACTAGGTTAATTAGGTTAACTAGGCAGGTCAGGGTAATTAGTCAAGGTATTGTATAATGATGGTTTGTTCTGTAGAATATCAAAAAAATATAAAGCTTAAAGTGGCTAATAATATTGACCTTAAAATGTTTTTAAAAAAAATTAAAAGCTGCTTTTATTTTAGCCAAAATAAAACAGATAAGACTTTCTCCAGAAGAAAAAATATTATCAGACATACTGTGAAAATTTCCTTGCTCTGGTAAACATCATTTGGGAAATATTTGAAAAAGAAACAAAATTCAAAGGGGGGCTAATAATTCTGATTGCAACTGTACATTATATAATTTCAAACTACTAAAAATGTCAATAAAAGTCACTTTGTTAAACTGTAGTGTTATTTATACTGTAATTTTCAACATCAAAAGTGGACAGAGCAGAGATCAACATTCCATAATGCAATGCGCAACTGTAAATAAACAGAAAAATCACAAAATACGGACACCGTTAATTAACAGATATTTTTACAGTGTATTTCATTCTAACATTGTTGGTTTACTTCAAATATCAAAACGCAAAAAAGTTTGTAGTATTTTTTCCGTGCATTTGATCATGCGTGCATTTGTTTCCTAGCAATTAATTGACAACAATAACAATAACTTTTTTTTATTATTATTCTTTTTTTATACTTATTTTTGGGGGGTTTTCACCTTTAATGTATAGGACAGTAGAGATTATTGACAGGAAAGCATGGGGAGCAGAGAGAGGGGAAGGATTGGCATAGGACCGCAAAGCGGGAATCAAACTCGGGTCGCCGTGAGCACCGGAGTGCATGTGTCGACGCACTAACCACTACACCACTGGCGCCGACCAAAACCAGTCCTTTCTAATAGCAAAAACACTACTTTTTATGTCAAATAAGTTTTATTTAGCCATCGAATAGATTTACAATAATCACAAATTCCAGGATTAGTTTTCTGAAATGCATAAACTTACAAAAACAACAAAACAAAAACAAAGCCCAGCCTGTAAGTATACAAAACAGTGAGAATCAAAACAACTGTTTAGTTACAATACGTTGCTTTGGGGAAAAGAATTCCCCATGAAGTGACCAAAGAAAGGGCCCCAAATCTTCTGAAATTGTCCAACGTTGCCTTTTGAAAGATATCTGGTTCGTTCCAAGGGCAGAGTATATATCAATTCATCAAGCCATAGTTTAGCAGTTGGAGTATTAACATTTTTCCAGTACAATAATAGAGGCTTTTAGGCTGTAATCAAACAATATGTAAGGAATTTCTGTTGTGCACTGCTCAATGAATATGTATAATCAGAATGTCCTAATATAACAAGCACTGGGTGTGATCTATGTGTTCAAGGAATCCCTGTGTTTTATAACAAAATACAAAACTATGAGCTACAGTAAATCAGCCTCTTCTGATTTGCAATTATTGCAAATGGGAGAGATATTGGGGAAAATCCTATGTAATTTCTTTTTGGAGAAATGTAACCTATGTAGGACCTTGAACTGGATGAGGCATAATCTAGTGTTGATTGATTGCTTATCAATATCCTCTAAGCTATTCTGCCAAATCTCTTCTGAAATTTTGATGCCAATCTCTCGCTCCCATTCTTCTCTGATCATGCAAAAACGACTTTTTATTCAGACATGTTTTGTCAAGCGTTTAAAACAACATTTTAACTGTGGTGAAAAAGCTTTGCTCTCTTGTTTGATAGATAATGCAAGGAACGCACTAGGAGTTCACACAATTGTCGGTTCAGTTTGTAGCACAGTTCTGTGATTTAATTCAGTTTACATTGTTGAACAATCTCTTATTATAACACTCAAATGCCATTTAGAAATGCTATACATCAGCATAAAATACATACAGTAGCCTTATAGACCATTTCAATGTGGTCATATCATTGTTTCATGAACATTTCCTGCTTATCAAACTATTTTATAACAGTAACAAGAGGCAATTCAATCATAACTTGATGTTAAAACTGCTGTCCTAACATTATTTATCAATATGTGGCTCTTTTTGGATTCTCGAAAGCTGTAGAAATTAAAAATGTAAAACAGGAAATACTTTAGGACCATTGTTTTTGTTTACATCCCTCAAAATGGTCTATAACCTACCATTTACAGAAGTTATTCTCAAGGCCTGTATTCTAATTTCAGTCTTGGAGTTTTACTCTAGGCTGGTCTTTTGTTTTTGATTGAGGACGATGATGAGGAATGTGTACTTTCACTTCAGACTCAGACTTAGTCGACTGTTAAATACGAGTATTCCGACCTTATGTTACATGCATTCAGCCTAGAGCAGTCATTTACTCATTTTCCTTCTGCTTAGTGTCTATTGCAGAGGTCGCCACAGTGGAATGAACCGCCAACTATTCCAGCATATGTTTTACACAGCTGATTGTAAGAATGGGTTTTCAAACCACAGCGGTTCGAACTGTAGTTCTGCCGAATGACTAAAAAGTTATCAGTATTGATGGTAAAAAACTACATTCTAAACTACAAACCATTCTTCTGCAATCTTATATCAGTATTAATAGCTATAAATGTGGGAGAGCGTTGATATTATGTGATTGTATTGTATTGCAATATGGAACAGTTAAGTGTTGATGTTAAATCAAAAGTAATTCAAAAATACTTGAAAATGAGATGATTTAATGACAATAATTCTCTATGATTACAACTGAATTAGTTACAAAATAACTGTATAAAAGGGTAAAACATGAAATGATAAAAGCATATGATATAAATTGTACCCAGCTTAAATGTAAAATTAAAATGACCAGAGGTTGAAGGAGAGACACAGGGGGAGGGAGAGAGACAAAGAGAGCAGGCCCAGAAGTTAGCCTGATTGCAGTAGAGTCAAAGAAGATTCAGAGGAGGAGAGGAGCAGAGGAGGAAAGCAGACCAGGAAAGACAGGCCAGGAAAAGAGGCAGAGCAGCCTCCTATTTTGTATCTTTCTTGACCATGTGACTAAAGCCCAAATGCTGAGACATTTAAACTGACCAATCAACATGTGACCACATCGTAAAACCCCCAAAGTCCACATACCAGGCCCTGATATTATCAGTATCTGCCTTTGGAGCCAGTATGGACCTTCTTGAGTCAAAATTACATGTTTTGTCATGTAAACAAACGCATATAATAATTTAGCCTCTTACAGATGCCCTTCCAGCCGCAACCCAGTATTGGGAAACATCCCATAAACACTCATTCACACACACACACACACACACACACACACACACACACACACACACACACACACACACTTTCATACACTACGGGCAATTTAGGTTATTTCAATAAAAGAATCGGAGAAAAAAACACGTTAAAAATTGTACATATACCGTAGGAACGATATAACAGAAAATTTTTAAAACCTTGATTTTTTTCCAAACCGTAGTAAACTGGTTATCATCCTATGCCTAGTCCTATTGCTAGAATGCACCTAGAGGGACTGTCTAGTAACCCATATGCAATCAAGGGCTATATTACAAAAAAGACTGTATTTTTACAGTAATGACTTAACTGCACTCTCAGAAATAAAGGTACGCGAGCTGTCACTGGGGTGATACCTTTTCAAAAGGTACACATTTGTACTTAAAGGGTTCTTATTGGTCCCTTAAAAGTATATTTTAGTACCTAAAAATTTAAGAGGAACACTTTTGTACTTTTTAAGTACTAATATGTACCCTTGATGTATTAATATGGACCTTTTTGGTACAAATGTGTACCTTTTGAGAAGGTACCACTCCAGTGACAGCTCACGTACCTTTATTTCTGAGAGTGTATGCCAACAGCTTTCAAAGCTTTTTATAAAATCTCAATAGTAAATTTAAAAATGACTTACCAAAAATTCAACTCAGTCTTATATCACCACTGTGTTCATTCTAGTATTTGTCGAGTTCTGGTCGTTCCATTGTTACAAATTTACACTGTTTTCTCCTCTGAATGACTGTGGTGTTCTCTCTCTCTCTCTCTCTTTTTAGGAAGTGCTTATTAAACAGATCCACAAGGTGAGTTCATGTTTCCATTGTTGATTTTCATTCTGATATAGCTGAATTTATAGTTATTAAGTATTAGCATTTAGAGCTCTGCTTTGAAATTGGAAAATGTATGCTAATGCTTGAACTTCCAATGAGCCAGTTGAAATCTGGTGTTAATTGACACGTGAAATCAAAACTAACCGTATTGATATTGATAGCTCATTGCTAGTTTTGTGGCAAACAGTTTATCTGTACATATCATTACGAAAAAAAAATGTCCTTGTAATCTAAAATTGATTTCTGAAAATGCACTTCCCAAGTTACCAGATTAAGGCCCAATCCCGAATCTATTTTTATACCTCTTCCCCTTGGCCCTTAAAACCGAGTGTGAAGGGGAAGAGCTTTAACATTTACCCCTAAGAAATGGGACAGCACTACAACCCCTGCACACGTCATGATATGTCATCACGATCTATTGTTTCATATGAGATCAGATGATCGCGACTGCTGTAGTTATTCCAGTTATGTTATTTTTTTGGTATTTATCTTCAGGAAATGACTGAAGGCATATATCATGTTATCATTACGATATAATGTGTCAATAAGATCGTAACTATACTGTGTATTTACACATTGACCATATTCATCTGTGTAAACACACCAAACACAACATTAACATTATAGCAGACACTGTAAAAAGCTCATTCCCAGCCATTAGACTTTACTGACAGGGTATTTGAGTGTCATCGAGTGTCAGAATGTTGTGGGACTGCTATACAGGAGTTATTATTAGGGAATATAGGTCGCGAAATTTAGCTGTTTTTATTTTAGCGTGTTTTTTTTTTTTAAAGCATGACGGTGAAAGACTAATGTGGTTATGAATAAATTAAAACATGTGCTTGTTTGTTGTAAAAATTCGTAATAATGACAAAAAAATACTAATTTGTGGGTCTCCTTACCTATGCTGCTGTTGTAACTGGTGTATTCCGGGAAATTTTCTTACCCCTTGGTTTCGAGTGTGGTCCTGAAAAATCTCAGTTCGAAAGGGTATCTGCCCCTTAGCCCTACGCCCTCAAGATAAAGATAAAGAGAATTGGGACACCCCTGCCGCTTCACGTGAACGTGCAAAACGAGTGGTAAGGGGTAGAGCTAAGGGGTTGAATTGGGATTGGGCCTATGTCAGTCTGAGGTATTGGGCGTGGCTAACATACTTAACCACGCCCCCTCCAACTGTCAGCGCTATGACACCAAACAGAACTGGTGAGGAGGAGGAGTCTGTTAGCTTGTAATAACCCTCCTCAAACTGACTATTGTTCAGTCATTAGTGCTGGAGTGCGTTCAGACATTGGCTGCGTTCCACTCCACTTTCAGTCACATACTTGTGAGCTTCCATCACTTGTTCCCTCAAGGAATCCCAGCTACCATTTTATCAATTGAACGAGAGAAGTTTACGCAGAGACACCCTTGTTCCCTTAAATTTTTGACTGAGGGACCGAGTCTGCTTGATATGTCCACTTCTGCACCTATATGTCCCAGAATGCAAAGTGATTGGGACGTCACAACAGCGTAGTCCCCAAGTGCTTAAGGGTTTAGGGCATTCTATTTAAACACATTCAGATGTTCATCAGAAGTGGACACTTGTTTGAATTAATCAATGGCGTACATCTTTAGGAACAAGACAGAGGGAAGTTATCGAGCGAAGGGCATAAATAATTGGACTGAAATGCAGACACTGTGTCAGGCCACTGTGTTCACTTGTTGAATGTGTGTGTGTGTCTGCAGACCAGTCAGTGTATGTGGCTGATGCAAGCTCTGGGTTTCCTGCTGTCGGCTCTACCTGTTGAGGAGATCCTGAGGAACCTTCACTCTCTGATCACTCCGTACATCCAGCAGCTGGAGAAACTGGCGGAGGAGACGGTGAGGATAATAAAAAATCAGATATTATAACTATAATGTTGAACCCTTGTGTATTGTTTAAATTGACTACCCTTTTGTTATGTTGGTGGCTGTTTTTGCCCCATTGACTTCCATTATACACTACCTGGCAAAAGTCTTGTTGTCGATCCCAGTTGTAAGAGCAACACTGATCATATGGAAAAGTGGCAGAAGGTCGATTTTTCTGCTGAATCATCTGTTGATCTGCATCCCAATCATCACAAATACTGCAGACGACCTACTGGAACCCGCATGGACCCAAGTTTCTCATAGAAATCAGTCAAGTTTGGTGAAGAAAAAAACATGGTTTGGGGTTACATTTAGTATGGCATGTGAGAGAACTGCAGAGTGGATGGCAACATCAACAGCCTGAGGTATCAAGACATTTGTGCTGCACATTACATTACAAAGCACAGCAGAGGGCAAATTCTTCAGCAGGATAGTGCTCCTCATACTTCAGCCTCCACATCAAAGTTCCTGAAAGCAAAGAAGGTCAAGGTGCTCCAGGATTGGCCAGCCCAGTCACCAGACATGAACATTATTGAGCATGTCTGGGGTAAGATGGAGGAGGCATTGAAGATGAATCCAAAGAATCTTGATGAACTCTGGGAGTCCTGCAGGAACGCTTTCTTTGCCATTCCAGATGACTTGATTAATAAGTGATTTGAGTCATTGCAGAGATGTATTGATGCAGTCCTCCAAGCTCATGATGGAGTCAGACACAATATTCATTCTGTTTCCACTGCAGCATGATTTTATATTCTATACTGAACATTATTTCTGTTTAGTGACAAGACTTTTGCCTAAGCAAAGTCAGACCTTACTGTCCTAATTAAATCATTAATAATCAAGGCATGATCATATTTTATTTTGGTCAAATAAGCGTAATCTAGAGGCCTTTGCCTTTCATATAAGCCACTTCTGATACCACATGATCAACTAGAAGTCAAGTTATTAATTGTTGCTCCTAAAACTCGGATAGGCGATAGACTTTTGTCAGGTAGTGTAATGACATTTTTTGATTGCAAAGCCCTGACACCATATAATCATGCATGCTTGATTGTTGGTGCTTTTCCCTGTTGGGAAGAGGTAAATGTGTCATTTTTGCTGTTGATCATCAGTTAGCACCATTAACCCTTTACACAGGCATGTGCAAAAAAGTTTTTGACTTTATTAAGTCAATGGGGCAAAAATAGCCACCAGTATAATGAAAGAGTAGTAAATTTTCCCAGAGTGTATTGTTTTTTCAAAATATTTTCCCAAAATATCTGTAAAAATTAGATTATTTTTAGATAATTGCTGAAACGCAGAGAAAGTTGAGGCTCAATTAAGACCATATACATGGCTCGAAATTGCGACCATTTTGGTCGCATATACGCCCTGAAATTTGATCTATGCGACCTCAAAATATATTTGGGAGCATTTGTGCGAGTGAATAAAATTGTTGCGTACGACCGGTTGTCACTGCAAAATGTTCACCACATGCGTGGATTCAGGACACATTCACGCATTATGCATCTTTGCACTTGAAACGCAGCGCTCGGGAACAGTGTAAAACTGTTGTCATGTCAACTTGCTGCAGTAAACAAAGCCCACAATGCTTGCCCCACCTTTGCGCTCTTCTTATTGGCCCACTGCTCTAGAACTAAATGCGAATGGATTGGTTAAAATAAGCTGTCAATCACTTAGTCAACGCCTTCTGCCTTCAGATGACAGGGAGAGCAACAACTGTAAAAATGTAAAGCGCTGAAGATGAGAATGAAAACAACACTGACAGATTTAGTTTTAGAAACCACCTAAAGCTACAAATAATGGCACATCTGAATACTGATCATGTGCTGAAAGTTAATCCACCATCTACACTTTTCGAAGAGTGGATAAAAGACTTCCATTGGCTTCAAGTCCGCTATGAAAACAACTAAAGCATTCACTGTAAAGTCTGTGGGATGGAATTTTCAGGTAACTGTTTGCTACATCTATACATTTTAAACACGAGAGGTTCTGTTTAATCCTTCATTTAATCTCCAGATGCTGTCAGCCGTGCAAGTGGCAGCTGTGTGTAAAATATAACACCACGTACACCATCGCAAAAGGGCTTGCACTGACTAAGATTACACTAAATTGCAGCTCATGAAAAGACCGGTATTGCTATTAAATTGACTTATGCAGATAAAAAGGTATATGACAAAAGCATCTGTGCAATATCAGACACCACCCGTGAGAACACAGCACAGTAACGTATCATTAACAGATTCATTCATGTCAAGCAGTGCGTGTAGGGCCGGTGAGCACTCCGTGTATCTTTTGGTCACTCAATTATGTTATAAAAATGTATTTTCTTGGGATAACGGGATTTCGTTGAGACATTTTTCTTCACGCATGCATATATATTTTTTTGTTTGTTAGTTTTGATTTCAAATGCCATAACTCTGTTAATATAAAACTTGTAGTAACGGTGCTCATAATTGGTGGTGCGACAAAATTTTGGATGGTGCGCCTACATTTTTAAAGTTTAGCGCACCCGTGCTACCAAGCAAAAAGGGTCATTTTGAGCCCTGATATACGAGCACCCACTCTATGGGTATGTTTTGAGGTATATGAACCATATTTTTTCATACTTTTGACAATATTTGTAAAGTAGACATCAAATTCTAATGCAGCATGGCCGGTTTGGCCCCACAATCGAGCCTCTTAAAAACATCCCAAAATGTTTTACAGGTGTATCCCTGTAGCAAAGTGTAATGCTTTACGACTCTGATATGAGTATCCTTTTCACCAATTAATAAATAACACTTGGTCAGTAATATCTATCAAAAATCAGTCACCAGATCAAACGAGATACAGTTTGCTTTCTTTTTGGACTACAGTGTTATGGTTTAAGTGAATGGTTCTGCAGATGACAGTAATACATTTGAATCTAATACTCTTCCTACCTGACAAAAAACAATGGAATGTTCAGAAGTCTTAGACATTTCCAGTGATGCATAGTCTGTCATAAATAGATTAGGATTTAAAGGGGAGCTATTATGCAAATATCACTTTTATTAGGGGTTTTAACACAGTTGTGTGGCAACAGTTTGTCAATATAACCAGCGTCTAATAGTAAAAATTGATTAATCAAACTTTTTTTAAATCACACTTCATTAAAACAGTCTGCAGAAACACTTTGATCGACATTCTCCATTTGTACGTTTCATCAGAGTGGAAAAGCCCCACCCACTAGTGACGATCTCTCTCTCATTAGCATAGGATGTCAGTCTTGTTTTTTAATCTGCCACTATGCTGACACACTGGCATCTGTAGCTCCTCCCTCTTATGAAAAGAACACAATCTCATTTGAATTTAAAGCGACAGTCTTAAAATCTGCACAGTTTGGATCGAAGCCTAAAAGGGGCAGTTTTGAACAGTTATAAAACACTATTTGTGAAGTATTTTGAGCTGAAACTTCACATAAACGCTTTAGGGATGTCAGAGAGTTTTTATACGTCTTTTAAAAAGGAACATAATAGGTCACCTTTAAAGCATTATAGTGTCCTGCAGGCAGGGTGATGAGGGAATATAATAATCAAACATTGAATCGAGAGCTTGTGAATCGGACTCAAAGTCGATCAGCAGATCTGAAGTGTTTTTTGGGGGGGTTTTTGGCCGGGTTTTGGGTGAACAGACTCTGAATCTGCGTGATGGAGGATTTCTCAGCAGGAACAGATTGGCATTACTCGGGGTACTGGAAGAGTAAACCGCAGGAGAAATCCGCTTAATGTTACTGAGAGCAAAGCGTGGATGCATATTAGGAAAATGACATTTCAAACACAATATGGCCACATGCTTAATCTATTTTTGTTGCACAAATAGAAACGGTGCCAAATAAAAGCTGAAGCAGGATCAATGCAAGAAAAATGTATAAATAAATAAATAATGGCAGATCAGTGGACTGACAGTGAACTGATGTAGAAATAGCATTCAAACACTTATTTTGATGATAAAAATCCTTATAAATAGTGTTGACATGCTTTTTTTCTGAAGTTCATGCTTATTATAGTTCTCTAAAAGTAAAACAATACCAAAAAAACATAACAATGCGTCACTTGAAGATAGCTGAAAGCGGTTTAACTTAAAAGAAAAGATAAAAACATAATTTACTGGAGCTGTAATTAAATTATAAACTAGTTGTGTTAAACGCAGCAAATGGGTGGAAATTTGAATAAAAAATGAAAACATAAAAAATCTAAAAGCCAAATATCTAAAAATAGCCATTTAAACTAATAATAGATGCAGATGTGCTAAACGATAATAAAAGAACATATATATTTTTACTTTTAATGTGATAAATCAAATATATACTGAAAAGATTAATATTATAGGAATAAAATTATAGTTCTTAATATTATTGTATTATTAATATTCTAGAATAATTCAAACCTAATAAATAATATAGAATACAATGAATAGAATAATATTATAGGAATAATGTTTTAGTTATTTATGTCATTATATTATTAATATTCTAGAATCGTTTAAAACTGTTATAGAATAAATTACACAGAATTTATAATGATAAAAAAGATATGATGATAAATAATATACATTATATTTAAGAGTGTTAAACACAGAATATTATAGAATAATTAAAAATATTATAGAATAAATAATACAGAATATGTAAAGAATATTAAATAAACAAAATATTATAGAATAATTCAAAAATAAAATAGAATAAATCATAGGAGTAAAATTATAATTATTTATATTATTATAGCATTCATATTTTTGAATAATTATAACTATTATAGATTAAATGGAATATAAATAAAAAATATTAAATTTATTGAATATTATAGAATAAATAATATACATTATATATAAGAATATTAAACATATTGTAGAATAGTTAAAAAATATTATAGAATAAATAGTACAGAATATGTATAGAATATTAAATAAACAGAATATTATAGAATAATTCAAAAATAAAATAGAATAAATCATAGCAGTAAAATTGTAATTATTTATATTATTATAGCATTCATATTTTTAAATAATTATAACTACTATAGATTAAATGGAATATAAATAAAGAATATTAAATATATGGTATATTTTAGAATAATATAGAATATATAAAGAATGTAAAACATATTGTAGAATAATTAAAATATTATAGAATAAATGATGCTAGATATATAAAGAATATTATATAAATAGAATATCATAGAATAATTAAAAAATATTATAAAATAAATTATACAAGCATATAAAGAATATTAAACACGCATTTAAAATATTACAAGCTAATCAACAAAATATTAAAGAATAAATATTATAGATTATATAAAGAGTGAAACTTACTGTAAGTGTCTACAGACATTATCCATAGCTCAAAATATGCATCAATTTTACTCATGCATGCATTTACTAATGTTTACGGAATAAAAGATGTAAAATCTTACACAAAACACAGATGTTCAGCATCAAGACACCAGAATATCTCTATGAACTCTTTGTGAATTTTACAATGCCTGAACACCCTGTCGACCATCATCAGCATGTATAAGTAATGTCAAACATCAATAAAATAAATATTCTTGCATTGTCTTTAACTCCAAATGCAAGACAATCAAAGCCCTGAGTTCCCTTTTATTTCCCGCTCGGCTTCATACAGTATCTGGCCTCTCTCCATGTGCTGCATTTCTATTTTTGACTTTTGCTTTTTCATTCTCTTTCTCCCCGTCTGCTTGTTCCCAGATAGACATTACATCAGCCTTAGTAAACAGCAGTGCTGCTCAGTGTTCATACAGCGCCACCTGCTGCTGCTCACACACACTATACATCTCTTTGCAGAAAACTGATCAAAGCACACAAAGCAAACAGGAACAAAGTGTACACTTCACATTTTTTTCATGAAATATTTTAATAGACATTATTAAACACCCATGCTGATTTAATATTGACTGAATTCAGAAGCTTGGGCTAGAGCTTTATGATGTATGGCTTTGTTATTTTTTTTAAAAAAAAAGGAATGCAATGCTGTATTTATTCTTCATTTATACTTCCTTAGCTCAGAAATGTAAATCAGGGTCTATAAATATGTTAATTTCAGCAAACTAGAAAAGAATGTATTGAAAAAACATAAATAAGTACAGATTTATGTACTAAATACACCATATACAGGTAAAGTCAAAATTATTAGTATTTTTTTTCCTCTTTTAAATTTCCCAAATGATGTTTGACAGAGCAAGGAAATTTTCACAGTATGTCTGATAATATTTTTTCTTCTGGAGAGAGTCTTATTTGTTTTATTTCAGCTAGAAGAAAAGCAGTTATTAATTTTTTAAAGCCCATTTTAAGGTCAATATTATTAGCCCCTTTAAGCTGTATTTATTTTCGATAGTCTACTGAACAAACCATCATTATACAATAACTTGCCTAATTACCCTAACCTGCCTAGTTAACCTAATTAACCTAGTTAAGCCTTTAAATGTCACTTTAAGCTGTAGAGAAGTGTCTTAAAATATCTAGTCAAATATTATTTACTGTCATCATGGCAAAGAGAAAATAAATCAGTTATTAGAAATGAGTTATTAAAACTATTATGTTTAGAAATGTGTTGAGAAAATCTTCTCTCCGTTAAACAAAAATCGGGGAAAAAAATAAACAGGGGGGCTAATAATTCTGACTTCAACTGTGTATGGCCTTCATAATAAGACATTCAGACAGTTGTAGCTCATCCAAAATGCTGTTGCCAGGATTCTGACCAGAACCAGAAAATCATAGCACATCATGTCTATCCCCAAGGTCTTTACACTGGCTCACAGTTAGATTCAGAATAGATTTTAAAGTATTATTACTTGTCTATAAATAACTAAATAGTCTAGGACCTAAATATATTACAAATATGCTCACTGAATACAAACCTAACAGATCACTCAGATCATTAAGGTCAAGTAAATTAGAAATTCCAAAAGTTCAGTCAAAGCAAGGGTG
Organism: Danio aesculapii; assembly: GCF_903798145.1. Lineage (NCBI taxonomy): Eukaryota > Metazoa > Chordata > Actinopteri > Cypriniformes > Danionidae > Danio > Danio aesculapii. The sequence goes on along the minus strand of NC_079454.1, from coordinate 48,906,164 downwards.
AATCCGCCTTCAGCAACTAACAGCGCCCCCTACTGCTAGAATCAGCTTCCAGAAATGATCAGATGTGCTCCATCATTAGGTACAGTCAAATCAAGACTGAAAACACATCTGTTTAGCTGTGCCTTTACTGAATGAGCACCACAGATCGCACTATTATGTCTTTCTTTTCTTTTTTTATTCTTTTATAACCTGTTTTAACACTTTTAATCTGTTTTAATCATTTTTAATTCTTTTAATCACTTTTATTTTCTTTGGCTCTTTTATTCCTGTTTATGTAAAGCACTTTGAATTACCATTGTGTATGAAATATGCTATATAAATAAACTTGCCTTATCCTACATGGCTCAAAATTAACTTTTTTTCTCGGTAGCACCAGTGCTCACAACTTCACAAATTTAGGAGCATCAGAAAAAAATTAGGAGCAGCCACCAAAAATGAATGCGCACCACTACAAATTGTATATTAATGGATTTATTGTGCTTGAAAACAACATCAATCATGATTAACAAAAACCAGAAACAGCTATCTAACTAGATCGTGTAGCGCCGCATTTGATTTGAGTTGAATATGAAACACTTTGAGGAGATTTTGTCCAAAACAGGTATGACTGTACACACATCTTGATCCATCCATGCGTGACCATAGAGATAATGACCAATAATTCTTGGCTAGAAATGGCAACAGCAGTGGGAAAGGTGGAACGTTTTTGTAAAGATTTGGGAAAATCTGAGGCATAAGTTTGTTAAAACAAAAAAGAGGCCATGCAAAAGTGGAGACCCAGTTGGTTTTAAAATGAAAGAATATGTTTTTCCAACATTCATAGGTTTTACATTGAGGTATATGTTACAATTATGAATTTAAAACAATTTAATAGTTACAAAACTATAATCAAGTAACAAATTGTCTTTTTTTGTGCTTTTATTCTTGCCATAATAAAAACTATAATTGTAGAGCAACTCATGTTCTGTTGTCATTAATATTTAACTTTAATAGGTAGAGCTGTCCGAGATATGAACAAAAGCAAGTGATGCATCAAAAGTTTGATTTAAAAAATGTTGAATGGTTATAAAAATCTTTATAATAAATTATAAAAATAATAAAAATAATTAGTTAAAAAATCTTCAATGATATTAATGATATGACTTGTTCTGGAAACTTTCTACTTCTCTGTTTATCCGTCTGATTTTACTGTCTGTTTCTTTTCGCCCCCTGTCATTTAAAACAATATCTCAATGGCGAACGCGTCAAGTATAAAAGCCTCGTCCGTTTCGTGAGGTGCACGATGCAGCGCCAGGGGAAAGTATAAATCAGCTTTAAGATGTTTGTTTGTTTGTAGTTCATTAGTGCATCTAACCCAGGGGTGGGCAAACTCGGTCCTGGAGGGCCGGTGTCCTGCGCGGTTTAGCTCCAACTCTAATCAAACACACCTGCTTATAGATTTCTAGTAATCTTGAAGACACTAATTAGCATGTTCAGGTGTGTTTGAGTAGAGTTGGAGCTAAACTGTGCAGGACACCGGCCCTCCAGGACCGAGTTTGCCCAGCCCTGATCTAACCTGTCTTCAGTACTGTTCAATTTGAATACGTGTATTTTACCTCTAATTTTGTGATTTTTGCATTTTCTCGTTATGTCTATGCATGTTTTTGATAATGTGATATAGGTCTTAAATTTAATACTTAATGGTCTTTAAAGGTATTAAAAAGTCCTAAATATAACGTTATGATATCTGCAGAAACCCTGCTTAGTCAGTTAAATGTTTGTTGAATATCAACAGATATTAAGCAGACAGTCTACTAATACTCAAATGGACCATCAAAATAAAGTCTTGCCATATTAATGAGCCACTTTGGGCTGTTTTGGAGGAGCGAGTCAGAAAACATTTTCCGCAGGTCCTCGCTGAGCTCCTTTGTCCAACCCAGGCTCATTCTGAGAACGTAGTCCCGGGGACGTTTCTGGAGATTGAAATACGTAGCCGGGGGTACGTACGGCTGCATTTCATTTTTTTAAGCGAACGCTGCTAACGGTGTGACGCCGTTCCCTTCGGCGCTTGTCGGCCGCTCGCCTCCGTGTGGGGGGCTTTCCCGCTGCTACCAGTTTGTCCGGTTAGCTCTTTGTGTGCTCTTGACCACGACGACCGGGTTCGAGTCCGGGGAAGAGCGGTTCCAGAAATCAGGTAAGAAAACAAAAACAAAATCCAAAAAATGAAGCGAACAAGTTCGTCACAGGGCGAGAATGTGGTCAAAACCCGAAAACGTGGTAAAAATCAGACGAGGGCTTTTCTTTTTCTGGACGGCTTTTGTGGATCGTCGTTTTTTGAGTTTAAGGGACGGAGGAGGGTGGGTCGGCCCGCCGATTGGCCGGTCGCATGGTCAATCATTCTGTGATCCAGGCAGACAGGCGGAAGGTCGTTCGACAGCGACCTCCAGCGGGTTTACGCGAGAACGGCGCGGGAAAAAGCGCGCACAGCGGCCTCTCGCAGACTCGCGAAAACAAAAACTGCAAAAATACGTACCTCCGGGACGTATTTCGCGGTCTCCAGAAACGTCCCAGGGACTACGTTCTCAGAATGAGCCTGGGTTGCCTTTGTCTTAGCCATGACCGTCCTCAAACCAACAGCAGAGAGCTTCTGTTGAAACAGCTGTTCCCAATGAATCAGGCTAATTAGGAAGCTCTAGAACAGTTTGGACTATATGGATTGGTAGAGAACTCGATTTTCCTATAGACTGCGACAGTTCGCAAAGGGTGTGAATAATTTTGGACATGCCACCTTTCTCTTTAAATGTAAATAAAAGCTGAGAAATATTTTTTCCCCCACAAAGATGCCTCTTCTGCATCGTCTTATTATTTTCTGGGAGAGGCCTGTGTCATTTTCAGTCAGAGAAAAACTTGCTGGTTGAATAAAAGTAACTAAGTCAGAATTCGCTTGTATAATTTCAGGCTTGACTGTATATAATATGCTATAATATGATATATAAGCATGCTAAAACTAATTAACCCATATAAGATCATCTAAACTGTCTGCTATTTCATAAGCAGGGCTGTAATGCGTGTTATTTCTGGTTTACGGTGTAAAATAAGACCGTCTATGCTGTAGCTGAAGGTTTAATTGTGTGTCTGTGTGTGATGTCATCAGGAAGGAGGACAGTGTAGGATTCACTCTTCCTCTCCGCCAATCACTGGGCTGTTGTCATGGCAATCACAGATGTAATTAGACTGTTGGCTTAATGCTTGTTTAACGACTGGTTAATTACCGCTGATGTTCCCAGGAGCAAACGCCCACCGCACCCGTCATTACTGAGCTTCATTATTCTACTGCATCATTGAAGTGCTCTAATTGTGGCATTAATATTGTTTTATGTAGATGTGTGTGTGTGTTTGATATAGTTTCTAACACTGTTTTTGATTATACCATTGTAGGATTGTTTCTATATTTTCTATCTTTATTTTTTTAATTTTAGTTTATTTCTTGTGAAATATCTACAGTTGAAGTCAGAATTATTAGCCCTCCTGAATTATACCCTGAAACAGTAGTGTAAAAAAATGATTTGCTGTACTCTCCCATTCACTGCACTCTAAGATTAGCCAACTATGATGACTTCTGCTACTGAGAAACCCGTAAATGGTCCATAGAAAAGCACATTGAATAACAATCTGCTCCTGCTTTCTCCTTTTCAGCCAAACCCCTCCAATAAACTGGCCATCATTCACATCCTTGGCCTGCTTTCCAATCTGTTCACCACACTGGACATCACCAAACAGGAGGAGGAGTCAGGAGAGAACGCCCCGCCCATCAAATCAGCACCGCCTCCCACAGGCCCAAATCCGGTAAGCACGTCCTGTTCCTGTTGCCACTGAGGAGTAGTGATAGTAAGTTCGGATCATTTTACTGACTCAGACCATTGAGTCTTGTTCAGTGCGATGAACGAATCTTTTTTTTTGAGTCATTTCGTTCAATTTGCCAAAATGTTATTCAAATGGTACGAGTTGCTTGCAACATATACAACTACACCAAACGTTGATCACACTGCAAACAAATGTTTTGTCGTTTTATTGACGTCAAATGGATAGTAGTAATATAATACAGATAAGGGAGATCGTCATAGTGAGCAAATATTGACAATTAAAATGTTGGGGTGAATTAATCCTTAGTGACAAGTTGCCATGTATACAAATATTCCTTTAATTAAATTATATTTTATTTGGAAACATAAGATGCGTCCCAAATCGCTTACTTATGCACTATTCTACGCCATTTTGTAGTATAAATAATGTAAGTAGTGCGTTCACACTGCACTTTAAATACACGGATGATGCACTTATTTATCTGTTTAAGTGTGGAGTGTTGGACACTTCACGCATTCAACAGCCGCAGCTTTGCTCATGTGGAGGAAGGGGCGGAGCTTTCGGCCACTGATGTTGGATTGCTTTATTTTGGATGGTGAAAGCAAAATTTTCCTACATGAGTGACTATGCCACCTCCCGATAATGAATGCGGTTGTACTCATGGCAGGTATTATTTGGCAGTTTGATAATTTTTTCACTAATTTGGCAACCGTCAAACATCGTCTGAAAAATGGTTTGAAATTGCGGTTAGTAAAAAAAATGCTAGTGTTCCAATTGGGACGACACTGCATTAATATGCTATGCTTTGTGTAAGTGCATAAGTACATAATGTATAAGTGCAGGGTTGAACAGTAAGGTTTTTTTTCTACTGGGCCGATCGGTTGCCCTGCCAAAAATTTTCACTGGCCCCACCAAAAAAAAAAAAAAAAAGTTAATAGCAAACATAATTGCATACATATACCTTTTTTTCAGCATAGCTTTTCTTTAAATACAACTGACAATTTAAAAAAATTACTATTGTGATGTAATTTGAAAAAAAAAAAAAAAATATATATATATATATATATATATATATATATATATATATATATATATATATATATATATATATATATATATATATATACACATACATACATGCATACATACACACAAGCACACACGCGCGCACACACACACACAGTTGAAGTCAGAATTATTAGCCCACCTTTGAATTTATTTATTTATTTTTTTTTATTTTATTTTTTTTATTTTTTTTTTCCCAAATGATGTTTAACAGAGCAAGGAAATTTTTACAGTATGTCTGATAATATTTTTTCTTCTGGAGAAAGTCTCATTTGTTTTATTTCGACTAGAGTAAAAGCAGTTTTTAATTTTTTAAACACCATTTTAAGTCACGCGCTCAACAGAAAGGGCTGCGATTGGCTCTTACACGCTGGCGCTCTTCACAGATGAATGACACTGATAAACTGCAGCAGCGATCACAGCTGATCCATGATAGATGCGGTGGAGAAAACTCTGCAGACATGCCCTAACCTGCCTAGTTAACCTAATTAACCTAGTTAAGCCTTTAAATGTCACTTTAATCTGTATAGAAGTGTCTTGAAAAATATCTAGTCAAATATTGTTTACTGTCTTCATGGTAAAGATAAAATAAATCCGTAATTAGAAATTAATTATTAAAACTATTATGTTTAGAAATGTGTTAAGCAAATCTTCTTTCCGTTAAACAGAAATTGGGGAAAAATATACAGGAGGGCTAATAATTCAGGGGGCCTAATAATTCTGACTTCAACTGTGTATGTATATATATATGTGCTTGTGTGTAGTAAGCGAAAATGTGCACTTTAATTTTGACATCCACAGACATCGTCACCAAATATAAATCAGAGAGGTCAGACTTTCTCATATTAAATTAATCAATCTATCATGCTGAAATTGTAGAGAAATAACAGATGAAGCGAGACTGCAGTAAGACCATGGAGCAGATCACTGTTGATCTTTCTTTTGAGGTGTCAGTGCTGAAATGAACATAACAACAGGCCTAATACAAAATATTATAAGATTAAAATATGGAAGAATGATTAGATAGTAATTTCGGTCAGTTTTCGTAAAGAATAAACAGCACTCTGTAATATTTCAACATGCTTTCACTTTCCTATTCGACATGAAATGCACATTTACCGGAATGACGGCACCCCGCCCTACTCATATTTCTCTCGTCATATGTCTTGATGGCTATTACACAACCATAATCCACTGTCATATAGCCTGGTGTGTTAGTTTGTTGGATTGTCTTGCTTTCTCACTACAATCGATCCGCTCCAGAGTTCATTTCAATCGAGCCGAGACCACCTCATTCAGGCGTTCTCGGATAGACTGACCGATTGATTGCAGATTAGAGCGCGATTGCTGGATTCACATATGCCAATTGAACCGCGCTAACTGAGCAAACGAGACAGGTTTCGAAACAAGCGTCTAGGTGTAAAAGACTGTATTTGCACGCAATTGACAAACAGTCGCTGCCATATTACACTTTAGTGACAAGGCAGCTCTGATCGGGCAAGTAACCATCCTGTCTACTGTCCTGAATGTCTCGCAGGCTGGCCTCGGGTCATCAGGCAATCCTTACTGTCGAGCCCTTAAGTGTATAGCCTGCCATGTGGGATTCCGATATATGGACGCCATCTTGTGGTGTGACTCTCACAGTGCCATATAGGTGTTTTCTAGTTGTTGAGTTCACGTAGGTTGACCGCTCATTATTGCAGTGCATAGTGGGATTGGTTAAGTACAAAATGGACGCTTTGGTTTCGGATACTACTTGAAATGGTTGCTCCTTCAAATAGTTCACTGTTTAATAGAGCTGTGAAGGGTTATAATGCCATCAATTCGGTTCAATTCGATATCTCAGTGCATTGACGATGCTTTCCATACACAGTTTTATAATTTTTTCACAGCACAATTCTTGCATTAAAATGTATAAATATATTTATATACTATTTGTAGTACAATTTTGTCCTTTAATACAAACAGTCAGATATATAATCTGTACCTTTAAACAACAAGAGCATTTATAGCTCGCTTTCTGAGCCTTGTCTACCAAGTTCTTTCTTACGCCCCTTTGATTGATCACGAGCTCAACAGAAAGGGCTGTGTTTGGCTCTTACACGCTGGTGCTCTTTACAGATAAGTGACACTGTTAAACGGCAGCGGTGATCACAGCTGATCCATGATAGACACGGAGGAGAAAACTCTGCAGACACGCGTTCGTGTCTGTATCCAGAAGTATCGCTGTAACAGCCGAGAGGAGAGGAAAAGTCACGCCAGCAGGTCAAATGGGCCACAGTGAGAGAGAGAAATAGAGTTTACTTTCATTCTCTCAATCGCAGTGAAATAGGGGCTTCTGCTGTAAGTGTCAGAGAAAGACTGTGCAGTCACTGAAATCGTGCAGTTTCTGTGTTTTTAAGTAGTTTTAAGTAGCGTTTTAAATACTTGGCTCGCCTCCCTCACTATAGTTAGCTACCGCGACATAGCGCATATGAGATAAATGACATCAGTACATGATAACCAGTTATGATTATTACTGAACTGATACCGAATTGTCCCCGACTGCATCGCGGTGCACTGAAGAAACAATTAATTTTGACACCTCTACTATTTAAGGTTATAGGGGTGACTTTTGAATGCAGAGCTGGACTTCAATGTGTGTGTGTGTGTGTGTGTGTGTGTGTGTGTGTGTGTTTCAGGTGGTGGTGGTGCTCCAGCAGGTCTTCGCTCTCATACAGACAGTCCTCAGTAAATGGCTGAACGACTCGCAGGTTGTGGAGGTAAATGTTCAATTCATACACTATCAGTTTTTTTTACTATTGCTACTGCTGCGCTTTAAATTATCTTTTTTTTTTTTTTTTTTTAATGACTTTTATAGCAAATTACAGTATAAAAAAAAAAAAAGATGACAAAACAAAAATATATTTCTAATTAAAAGTATAAATAATATCAACTTAAGCACACACAATGAGAAAAAAAAAGCAAAACATACCAACAAACAGAAATGTAAATAATAATAATAATAATGTGGCTTAACAAAAACTACAATTGTATAATCTGAAGCACACAATACACTCTACTTTGCACTTAGGAAAGAAAGAAAATCAATTTGCTGGAACAAGGACTTGGTCTGTAGTTGACAATAAAACATGTTCTTGGATATATATCCTAAATGGGTCCCAAATTTTCTTAAACTGGTTAGATGAACCTCTAGACAGTCTAATTTTTTTTGCTGTGCTTTAAATTATGTCGCACTTCCAGTTTGGAGAACTTCCATAAAAAATTACTTAAAACATGAATTTTAAATAAGGTTTGTGACACAAATACTCCACTTGGCAGCAAAAATAATAAATGAAAATGAATTTAATGAAATATTCACCTTATTTCACTATGCGCAAGTAAGTAAACAAACACTCATTCATTCATTTTCTTTTCGGCTTAGTCCCTTTATTAATCCGGAGTCGCCACAGTGGAATGAACCGCCAACTTAACCAGCACTTTTTTACGCAGCGGATGCTTCCAGCCGCAACCCATCACTGGGAATCATCCAAACACACTCATTCACACACATATACTATGGACAATTTAGCCTGCCCAATTCACCTGTACTGCATGTCTTTGGACTGTGGGGGAAACCGGAGCACCCAGAGGAAACCCACGCGAACGCAGGGAGAACATGCAAACTACACACAGAAACGCCAACTGACCCAGTTGGCAAACCAACGACCTTGCTGTGAGGCGACAGCACTACCTACTGCGTCGCCCCTGTAAACAATTTTTTAGGGATTTGATTTTGATTCGTTTGGATTTGGATAAATGATTATTAATAACAAATCACAGTAAATAGTCAAAATACTTGTGCTACCAGTGTGATTATGACCCTTAATTACAATAAAATGATTGCATGATCTGTTGATGTTCTTGATTCTGATTGGCTAGATGACAAAATCATTTTTTACAAGGACATTTTCACAGAATTTTCTGTAAATTTTTTCTTCTGGAGAAAGTCTTATTTATTTTAGTTTGGCTGGAATATAAGCAGTTTTTATTGTTTTTAATGTTTATATTTTTTAATTGTAAGGTCAATATTATTGCCCTTATGAAATATTTATATTCGACTGGCAACAAAACAACCACTGTTGTCCAATGACTTGCCTAGTTACCCTAATTAACCTAGTTAAATTGCACTTTAAGCTGAATGCTAGCATCTTGCAAGATAAATGCACAGTCATCATGGCACAGATAAAAGAAATTATTTTATTTCATAATTCTTCTTTATTCAATTGGAAGTGTAATTCAGAAATCACTGGAAAATTAAACGTATTATATTTAGAAATGTTGAATTATGCAAATATTTCAATAGTTTCTGTTGATTATCCCTTACATAATATAATAAAATTAGGAATGAATCAAATTTCCGGCCACCTAAAATGATTAGTGATAAATATAAGTTCTGATGGGGTTGTTTTTTTTTCTCTCAGGCGGTGTGTGCCATCTTCGAGAAGTCTGTGAAAACTCTCCTGCATGATTTTGCGCCGATGGTGTCTCAGCTCAGTGAGATGCTGGGCCAGATGTACAGCACTATACCACAGGCGTCTGCACTGGATTTAACCCGCCAGGTACACGACACACACACACACACGTTTGTTTTTTGTTTTTGTGGAAGGTGGGTACATTACATAGTTTTCCATTCATTTTATACGATCCAAACCGTATATTGTATTGCCCTCACCCCACCCTACCCCTAAACCCAACCATCACAGGAGACTGTGTGCAGCTTTACTCTCTGATTAAACTCATCCTGTGGGATTTATAAGCTTTTTGAGAAATGAGGACGTCACCAATGTCCTCATATTTCACCTTCTTTTTGTAATACCTGTGTCATACCTATGTCATTATACAGACAAAAACACATACACACACACACACACACACACACACACACACACTGATATATCTGCATTTATACTGGCAGCAATGTCATCTGAAAATTATTTTTCAGCATTTTATGGGAGATTGTTATGAGACTGTATGATTCCGAATGTTTTCCGGAGTGTGTTTAGGTCTTGTTTCCTTTACTTCTTTAGGTATGTCATGAAAAAATATAAATGACGTTAAATATGACATAAATATGACATTTAATCTGCTAGAATGCAAGTCTTAAAGGCATAGTTTACCCACAAATAAAAATATCATCATCTACTCACACTTGAGTGATTTAAAATTTTGACATCCATAGTGGGAACAAAAACTACAATGGAAGTTAATGGCTGCTTCTTCCCAACAGTTTTTTAATGAATCGCCGGTTATTTTTATTGCACATGCATGTACAAATACAGTCTCAGCTATACGGTAAGAAATAAAGGAAATATACAAACAAGTAAAGAAATGACTACAATCAGGTTAGGAGCTAAATAAGCAACATAGAATAGAAAATCAGGAGAAATGATTAATGTAGTGCCAAAAAAGTGTCCATATTGGCCACAAATCATTGCACATTAGATGTACATCGTAGGTGTGTTTCTCGAGTGGAAATGGCGTACATACTTGAGGCAACCACATTTTAAAGGCGGGTACTCGAGAAGATGACCACAATAAAAGAATACATTTCTTTGCCAGATTGCTTGGTGTGGGGGTCCAACACATTCTCTACTCCACTACACTGCCTGACAAAAGTCTTGTCGCCTTTCCAAGTTTTAGGAAGAACAAACAATAACATGACTTGTTGATCATGTGGTATCAGAAGTGGCTTATATGAAAGGTAAAGGCCTCTAGATTACGCTTATTTGACCAAAATAAAATATGATCAGGCCTTGATTTTTACTGATTTAATTAGGACAGTAAGGTCTGATCTCGCTTGGACAAAAGTCTCGTCACTGAACATAAATAATGTGTTTATAGAATATAAAGTCATGCTGCAGTGGAAAAAGAGTTAATATTGTGTATAACTCCCATGAGCTTGGAGGACTGCATCTATACATCTCTGCAATGACTCAAATCACTGATTAATAAAGTCATCTGGAATGGCAAAGAAAGCGTTCTTGCAGGACTCCCAGAGTTCATCAAGATTCTTTGGATTCATCTTCAATGCCTCCTCCTCCATCTTACCCCAGACATGCTCAATAATGTTCATGTCTGGTGACTGGGCTGGCCAATCCTGGAGCACTTTGACCTTCTTTGCTTTCAGGAGCTTTGATGTGGAGGCTGAAGTATGAGAAGGAGCGCTATCCTGCTGAAGAATTTGCCCTCACCTGTGCTTTGTAATGTAATGGGCAGCACAAATGTCTTGATACCTCAGGCTGTTGATGTTGCCATCCACTCTGCAGATCTCTCGCACACCCCATACTGAATGTAACCCCAAACCATGAATTTTCCTTCACCAAACTTGACTGATTTTTATGAGAATCTTGGGTCCATGTGGGATCCAATAGATCTTCTGCAGTATTTGTGATGATTGGGATGCAGTTCAACAGGTCAGAAAAATCTCACTTCCGCCACTTTTCCAAATGATCAACTAGAAGTCAAGTTATTATTTTTTGCTCTACAACTGGGATCGACCACAGGACTTTTGTCAGGTAGTGTACATAACAAATAAAATTCCAGAGAAAAACAAACTTTTATCTTAAAGGGCCTTTGAAAGAAATTCTGTACCTTCTGCCAAAAAGAGAAGATCTTGTCACAACAACAGAAACCGTGAAGGAACATTCCTTTGCATTTTTTACAGTTAAAACAAAGATCTGAGGAGTTTCTGTAAATCATAACAGATAAACTCTGTTAATGAATTTATAATTGAGTTCATGAATACCCAATCAAGTACAATTCGGGAACAAACTTTATATATTTCACACCAATCTGTATCTCCAATTTGGGTGATCTGTACTTTTAATAAGTGATTCACAGAATTATTTATTCAAGTGATTCGTTCAAAGATGCTGATTCATTTTGTTAAATTATTTTCTTTGTTTGAGTCTTCGAATCTTTGACTCTGAATGATTTGGTCAACAATGGATATGGAAAACAGCACTCTTATTTGTGTGAATAACACACACATAATTTTTTCTAACTTTTTGAACCTGCCCCTTTTAGGCTTTGATCCAAATTGTGCCATTTTGATGGCTGTCGCTTTAAATTCAAATGAGATTGTGCTCTTTTCAAAAGAGGGCGGAGCTACAAATGCCTATGTGTCAGGATAGCGGCAGATTCAAAAATCTAATGGAGGATGGCTGCTTCTCACTCAAGGATGTCTATGCTAATGAGAGGGAGATGGTCACTAGTGGGTGGGGCTTTCCCCCCTGAAGACAAGTACAAAGGGAGAATATCTATCAAAGTGTTTCTGCAGACTGTTTTATCAAGTGTGTTCATAAAAAAATTAAATTAGTACATTTTTACTATAAAACCTGTTTCACACCGCAAACGCAAGCAGAGCGTGAGCAGTGCACGTTTTTTTCGGCGTCCATGTTAACAGATTAGAGCTGTCAAACTGCACGCAGAAGCAGCGCATCAGTGCAAGGCATGAGCGGCGCTAAAGCAGCAGTGATAGTTTCGGCGCTGGGTCTATTTTTGCCACGCTTCACACACTCAATTAAAGTGACAGTGCGATTATAATGACCAAAACACATTGAATGACAGGATAAAGTAGCAACTTTACCTAATAAATGCATCAATAATAGTAACTGATTTATATATAGTCAATCAAATGAACTTAAATGGGTAAAAACTGCATCAAATATTGATTTAGGCCCGAACTACTAAATGTAAAACAATTTTAGGATCAGTTTTGACAAGTTGCATACTAGTGTTGCAGGAGAGGGGGAATAGAAGTGGCCGCTTTAAGACTGCTATTTACGGGAGTTGTAGTCCATAGCGAAGTGTATTGTGGGTAGTGTAGTTCGACATTGCACGCTGGATGATGTGAGCTCGCTGTTGAAGCGGAGGAAGAAAGTTGTATTCGGATTTGTTTCATGTTCACTCAAGTTATTCCTGTTTGCACTGTGAACCTGACATCACGAAAATAAGTCAAAGAAGGGCATGCATTGATTACTTATGTCCGTCTCATCCTTTGCACGAGCATGAATTAACCAGCTGTTACTCTGCCGCTGGACATCGCTGAAGAGAACAAAGTAACACTAGTTTGATCATGTGTAAATATCATTGTAACTGTATTGTATAAATATTATTATGACTAGCTCTACAACAACCTGACAATCAAAAACCAAATGACATGATATCACAGGCGATTGTCTTCTGAGTGCACCAGACATGAATGACACTCCTCATAGAGCTTGAGAAGCAGAGGCAGTACTGTATGATCTATATCATTTGTAAAATAAAGACTTGTATGTTAAGGAAACAGCATAGGAGGAAGTTGCTGCAGGCCTTGGTGCAGATGAAAAGTAAAAAAAAAAAAAAAGTGTATTTCTATATAGAGAGAGATATCGATAGAATAGATTGATTTGTGCAGCAGCTGCCGAAGAGCTGCGCGCTGCAGACGCAGTCGGTGTGAAAGGCAAAGGCCTGCGTGCTGCTTCTGCTCTCCATACGCGCTGCTCACACTCTGCCCATGCTCTGGTTTTGCTTGGGGTGTCAAACATGCGTAAGAGGCTGGTTATATTCACAGACTGTTGCAACACAACTGTTTAAACCCCTTATAAAAGTGTTTTTTGCATAATAGGTCCCCTTTAAGGTAAAGTATTACCCTGCTTCCTTTCATTCAATTCATTTTGTCCTTCCACAGATGGTTCACATATTTGCCAGCGAAACGAATCACTTTCCTCCAATCAAAGCACTGTTTGAGCTGGTCACTTCAGTCACTCTGACCATCTTTCAGCAAGGTAGGCATGCTGGGAGCAGCCGGGTGCAGAGGGCCAAGGAAATCATGTGCTTTCAATGTTTTTACTGTCACAGTTTCCAGTTGTCTGCATGAGTCCGCTGTTTAAACCTGCACTCACAGAAACAGAGTTCAGAAACGAGCATGTTTTTTTTTTAGCTGGGTTTTGTCATCTGAAATGGTGTGGTGGCTTTTATACTGTAATTCTGCTTGACTTTTTCACCCCATGATTTCCACACACACAGAGGTCAAGGGTGTTTTCACACTAG
>NC_079454.1:48877178-48887178 GCF_903798145.1 Danio aesculapii | reverse complement strand
AACCCACTGTTTCTTTGGTTTGTATTTTTTTAGGTTTCTTTGCTTTCCCTCGTTACTTTTTGTCTTGGTTTCTCCCCTTCAGAACGGACTCATTAATCTGTCTTTTTATTTATTTGTTTGTTATTTACTCTTTCGTTTTTTTCGCAACTGCCTTCAAAAGTCGTTCATGTTCCCTCCTCTTTCTCTGCCCTACTTCTTTCACGCGTGCGATTATTTACGTCCAGTTGACTTTCCTTTCCACATGACTGTTCGATCTGTTCCGTTGCTGTTTGTATATATTCTTATTATTCTTCTTATTATTATTTCTTAAGTTTCATCTTTATTATATTTTAGGGCCCAGGGATCATCCTGATATTGTTGATTCATTTATGCAACTCCAAGCTCAGGTGTGTTTTTGGTTTCTTATTTCATTCACTTTGGGTTTCTCTCTTCTCTTCTCTTCTCTTTTGCTGTCTCTTTCTTTCTTTTCGCCCTTATCAGACCCGTGTTTTACTCGGGCTGTGGGAATGACCAGAGGGGTTTTGCTATGGATGATTGACAGCTCTGTCGACCAATAGTCACGCAGAAGACATGTGATCTGTGCGCATCTCATGCAATCTGAAATCATATTGTTGCTGCTGTACAATTAATTTTTTTAAAGCAGTATATGCTATATTTACAGTTTCTAGAGCTAGTTCATAATAAAAAATAATTATAATGAAGTATTAAGATTTTAAAAATTAAGCATAAACATTTTCTTAATCATGTTAATCTAAAGTGTTTACATTGTTTTTTGTGTCATGTCAAAGTCTTGAATTTAATGTATGAAATCCTACTGAATACAATTACATAAAATATTCAATTATATAAAATATATTGTACTGAATACAATTAATTATATAATAAATATTCATAATGTATGAGTAAAATTATATAAAATATTCAGTCATGATTAATAACTTTATTGTTAGTGACAATACATTTCTTTGTTAATAATTGCTATTTATTAATTTCAGTATAATAAATTAAAATAAGTGATGTACTATTATTATGTAGCTTAATTTTTCTTTAGAATATTTTAAAAAGCAAAGTTTTAGCGGGGGCTACAGCCACCATGAAATAGACCTAGCAACGCTTATGACGTCAGGTTTATTAAGCTATATGTAAAGACTAAATGCACTGGTCAAAAATAAAATTACACTAATATAATATTACAATTAGTACTTTGGAAGGAAAGCATTTGTATCCGATGTCATCTAAAAGGTTCAACTGTGCATTATATAATATATTATAATTATATATGTATGTGTGTATGTGTATGTGTGTATATATATATATATATATATATATATATTTTATATTAATATTTTTATATTTGGGAATGATCTTTTTTACAGTGTCTGCTATAATGTTAATGCTGTTTTTGGTGTGTTTACACAGATAAATATAGTCACGGTGCACAGTATTACGATCTTATTGCCACATTATATCGTTATGATAATATAATATATGCCTTAAGTGATTTCCTGAAAATAAATACCAAAAAATAACACAACTGGAATAACTACAGCAGTCGCCATCGTCTGATCTCATATAAAGCAAGAGATTGCGATGACATATGATGACGTGTGCAGGTGTTGTAGTGCTGTCTCAATTCTTAGGGGTAAATTTTGAAGCTCTTCGCCTTCACACTCTGTTTTAAGGGCCAAGGGGTAGGGGTACAAAAATAGAATAGGCATTGGGCCTTAGTGAGGCCAGCAGGGGGCGCTCAACCTGCGGTCTGTTTGGGTCCTAACACCCCGGTATAGTGAAGGGGACTCTATACTGCTCAGTGAGTGCCGTCTTTCTGATGAGGCGTTAAACTGAGGTCGTCAAAAATCCCAGGATGTCCTTTGATAAAGAGTAGGGGTGTAACCCTGGCATCATGGCCAAATTTGCCCACATGGCCTCCTAACCATCCCATATTATAATTGGCTTCCTCTCCACCAAACAGCTGATGTGCGGTCTGACACAACATGGCTGCCGTCAAGTCATCCAGTTGGATGCTGCACACTGGTGAGGGATGAGGAGATTACCCCCAAATATGTGTAAAGCGCTTTGAGTGTCCAGAAATAATAATAATAATAATAATAATTATTATTATTATTATTATTTTATCTAATATATATAATCTTTATACATTTATACATTGTGAAATATAATATGTAACATTATAATTAACTTTAAAGTGACTTTTCATCAATTTATTGTGTCCTAAAATTTGATAATGTACTTAAATCCCTTTATTTTGCTAAATTTCCTTTTTATATCGAATAAATACTATTTAAAATCCCACAAACCCCTCCCAGTGTCATTCCAGCCCTAAAACCAACGAAAGCCAAACGAATTCATCTCAATTAATGGATTAATTGATGGAAAATGAATCGGCTCTCTCATTTATGTCTTTGGTTTCTCCCTCTCTCTCTCTTTCTTTCTGTCTGTTTCTCAGATATCCTCTCATCCTCAATGAGTTTCTTAATGCATCAGTTGTCTTTATCCTACATGTTTACTTAGATTTCTGTTGCGTTCAGTCCAACTGAGCAGAGAAAGTAGCGATCGAACAGATGGAAAATAAAAACATGTGAGACCTCTAAAGAAAGAGAGAAGAAAAAAATCATCATGCCTTTAGTTTCTATTAAGTTTAAATTTCAGTATTTCAGTTTTTATTTTTGCTGTTACTTTCTTACTTACCTGATCTGTTTGCATTGAATATGTACGTTTGGTTGATTTGTTTCTAGAGTTAGACAGATGTAGGGAGTGAGTGATGGGGTAGTGGGCAGGGCTTGTGGGTGATTGACAGGTTCCAGGGGCGGGGTTTTGAGTCATGTGCTATGTTCATTGGCTCTGTCTGATTCGTAGGCTCTCAAACGGAAGCCCGATTTATTCTTGTCAGAGAGTCTTGATGTGAAAGCTGTTTTCCACTGTGGTAAGTCAAATCTTCAATGGATCGTGGTGTTTTTTTTGCAGTGTGAATGATCCTCTGAGTCATTTCTCTAATGTGTTTCGGTCACAGGAGTGCTGTCTTTGAAATTCCCAGAAGCTCCTACAGTCAAATCCACCTGCCTTTTCTTTGTAAGTCAGAGATCATCGTGACCACATTGTTTATGTCAGGTCAAAAGTGTTCAAAAATATCTATTGCTCACAAAAATTGATGAGCATAATTAAAGCGTAATATAAAATAAGTCAAATTTTCTTTGAATATATTTTAAGTGTCATTTATTCCTGTATATATATATATACACGTATACATATATATATATATATACATACATACATACATGCATACATGCACACATACATACATACATGCACATATATATATATATATATATATATATATATATATATATATATATATATATATATATATATATATATATATATATATATACATACATACATACATACATACATACATACATACATACAAACATATATACATGCATGCACACATATATACATACATGCACATATATATATATATATATATATATACATACATACATACATACATACATACATGCATATATATATATATACATACATACATACATATATACATACATACAAATATATACATGTACATATATACGTATACACACACACACACACATATATATATATATATATATATATATATATATATATATATATATATATATATATATACATATATATATATATATATATATATATATACATATACATATATATATATACATATATATATATACATATACACATATATATATATATATATATATATATATATATATATATATATATATATATATATATATATATATATATATATATATATATATATATACAGTCTTTTGCAAAAGTTTGGCTACCCCTCTGTGGCTGTATAATAATGTGCTCTTTCTTTATAAGAGAAGATCCCTGTGAAATGCCATTCTGTTCTAGAGAAAGCTGGATAATGTCATGTTTTCCAGACAGGAATACGTAGTGTAGCAGTATTGACATGTGTGAAATAAAATTAAAACTGAATATTAGACTGTGCAAAAGTTATGGCACCCTCTCTTTTGTGTGGATTTCAAAACCTGTAGTCACTTAATGCTGATTAATTACACCAAAAAATTCATTAGAGTGACTCAGTAAACCTTAACAATCCTAACAAAAGCATATTTAAGATCGCTGATTGCTAGTTGTGCTTCTCCTTATTGTAAAACCTCAAAAGACCTTCCTAATGACCTAAAAACGAGAATAATACATCAACATGAATTAGGAGAAGGATACACAAAGCTATCCCAAAGGTTTAAAGTCTCTATCTCCACAGTAAGAAATATAGTAAGAAAATGGAAGGCCACAGGAACAGTGCTTGTGAAAGAAAGATGTGCTAGACCAAGAAAACATTTCTGAAATGCAAAGGCGAAGAATGGTTAGAATGGTCACAGACAAACCACAGACCATCTCCAAAAGAGCACCAGGAACATCTTGCTGCTAATAATGTCATTGTAGATCGTTCCACAGTTCAACACAGTCTTCAAGTCTTCAGTCTTGCCAATGAGAAGAGTCATTTGAGGTATGCAAAGGCTCATATGGACAAGCCTGAATCATTTTGGAAAAATATACTGTGGACAGATGCCACAACCATAGGTGCTTTGCATGGCAGAAAAATAACACTGCATTCCAGGAGAATAACGTGCTCCCTTCTGTAAAATATAGTGGAGGGTCCATCATGCTGTGGGGATGTGTGGCAAGCACAGGTACTGGAAACCTTATCAGAGTTAAAGGTTGCATGGATTTAATTTAATTCATCTTTATTTATACAGCACTTTAACAATGTAGATTGTGTCAAAGCAGCTTCACATAGAAGATTATAGTGATTAGAAAGTATCAGTTCAGTTTTCAGAGTTTAAGTTCAGTTGAGTTCAGTGTGGTTTCATATTGACTGCTGAGAGTCCAAACACTGAAGAGCAATACATCGATGCGCAGCTCTACAAGTCCCGAACTATGCAAGCCAGTGGCGACAGTAGCGAAGAAAAAAACTTCACCAATTGATGAAAGTGAAGGATAAAAACCTCGTGATAAACCAGGCTCAGTTGGGCACGACCATTTCTCCTATGGCCAAACGTCTTGTGCAGAGCTGCAGTCTAGGCGCTGGATTCCACCCAATATCAGCAGATTCTAAAGAACAATGTTCAGGAATCAGTCAAGAGGGTGAAGTTCTGCCAGGGTTGGATGTTTCAGCAGGAAAATGACCCAAAGCACAGTTTCAGATCTACCAAGGAATTCATGGTCAGACACATAACAACGTTCTAGAGTAGCCATGCCAGTCCCTAGACTTGAACATCATTGAAAATCTATGAATTGATTTGAAAAGGGCCGTTCATGCTCAGCACCCATCAAACCTGACTCAACTGGAGACATTTTGCATGGAAGAATGGTCCAAAATCCCTTCAGCAAGAATTCTGGGACTTATATCTGACTATAAGAAGCTTCTACTGGCTGTTATTTCGGCAATAGGTTGCTCTACAAAAGATTGATGTCATTATTCTGTTGGGGTGCCCACATTTTTGCACATGTCTGTTTTTGTTATGATTTAAATTACAATGCTGATTAAATAAATGTTATGTCAGAACTGACATGTTGCTTTTCCCTAGGGTATAAAATATATCCAAATCAAATTGCTGATTTGAAAGGCCAGCAGGCTATGGCTTGCATTTATGAAATTCATCAGGGGTGGCAAAACTTTTGCATAAAACTGTATATATACAGTTGAAATCAAACATGTTCACCCTCCTTTTTTGTTCTTTTTCAAATATTTCCCACATGATGTTTAACAGAGCGAGGAGTTTTTCACAGTATTTCCTATAATATTTGTTCTTCTGGAGAAAGTCTTATTTGTTTTATTTTGTTTAGAATACAATCAGTTTAAATAAAAAATAAAACCATTTAAGGTCAATATAATTATAGCCCTCTTAAGCAATATTTTTTGATTGTCTACAGAACAAACCACTGTTATACAATAGCCATCCGCCCATTTTTATGTACAATTTAGACAAAAAAACAGTTGATAGAAACGCCAAGATGCACATAAAAACACATGTGCATAACTGAGTCGGATAAACTTTTTATTCGATAACAAAAGATGTGCATAAACTACGATGAAAACCCTTTTACAGAACATATTCCAGTATGCGCATTAAAAAAAGGTCATGTGACTTTTTTATAAGATATCATGTGATGGATAAAAATGTGTGTGAATGGACAAACCAGCAGGCTGAGCACATTGTAAAACATGTTGTTGAAATGTTGTTTTTGGTCGTTCTAAATTGCCTTAAACATCTCATTATTAGTTATTATATTATTAATGACCTCCAGAATCAAGAGCGTCTGTGCTCCGTGTCTCACGCCTTCAAACGCCACCACGCGTTCATTGTGTGTCAGCATTGTCTTCTGAGGCGCAAGTCATTTATTAGATGAAGAAAAGATTGACGCAGCTTCTCCTACAGCAGCAAATTCCCTTTTTACTGTTGATATTTGGCGCCAGTTAATCAGAAAGTGTCGATTTTTGTTCGCTTTGACTCGTTGGATGGAAACGCTGCTTTATTCGCACGTCTTTTATATGATATTCTAGTTTTGCCCATAAATTTTATTCGCAGTTTTGGATTGAAACATAGCTACTGACTTGCCTAATTACCCCTACCTGCCTTTTTAAAGTAATTAACCTAGTTAAGCCTTTAAATGTCACTTTAAGCTAAATACTAGTGTCTTGAAAAAATATCTAGTCAAATATTATGTACTGTTATCATGACAAAGATTAAATAAATCAGTTATTAGAAATGAGTTATTAAAACTATGATGTTTAGAAATGCGTACGGCACATGGTAAACACTTGAGAAGGATGAACATTTTACAGAAGGGATTATATGTTTGTTTTGAACTGCATTTATTTAAAAGCTTACTGCCTTAGTCTTATTTAAAGGGCAAGATTAAGTGCTCTTTGTGAGTGGAGTTCAGTTTGTTTCCATCCTGTAAATCTCTTGATAAATGCTCTGTGGTGTTTCTTCATGTTGTCCTTCACCTCAGAGCGAGCTGATCCCGCACTGCGCAGATGTTCCTCCTGTGGCTCGGGTGGTGCAGGAGGATGGAAAGCTTCTGCTGGTAGCTGTGCTGGAGGTGAGTGCACGAATTCAGAAGTCCAGCACGGGAAATAATTAATGCACTCAAAAAATGACGTTTGCTGCCTGTTCAAACTACTTAAAGTACAAATGAAATCAAACACACCATATTGATTTTGTTAGCTCACATTGCTAGTTTTGTGGTAAACCGTTCATCTGTGCATGTCATTAAGAAAAAAAATCTTTGCCCTGGTGATCTGAAAATGCTCTTCATGTTAGTTTTCAGTTAAATTCTCAGATTATATCTGTTTGAGGGATTGGGCGTGGCTAATATACTTAACCACGCCCCTCCAACTGTCAGTTTTGACAACAAACAGAAATGGTGAGCAGGAGGAGGTGTCTGTAAGGTTGTAACAACTCTCCTGAAACCCCTTTCCCAATCTTTCTGAATGAAATGTCTACTTTACTACATCCAATCCAACATAATGTCACAGCAATTCGTAACTTTTTGATTTATTCGTATGAATTCGTATGATCTAATTTGTACAATTTAGCACGATTTGCTCATCACCCGATGATGGTTGAGTTTAGGGGTGGTGTTGGGTGCCACACCTCCATTATAAAACGACTAAACTCCACTAAACTGCCAAAACGTAAAATACTTACGTTTTCTTGTGCGATCAGGCTGTCCAATCAGCTCACAGTAAAAAAACAAGCCACACCCACTGTTTTGTTTTCTCATTTAATATTCTGTTTCTCGAGGAACTGCGTCACAATCGTATCAACTGCGTATCAATCGAGGAACTGTATCTCAAACATAATTCAACATCAGAATTATTATAAGTAGAATAGAATTATTTATAGAAACCAGTAGACCTACACATAATATTATTATTGTTGTTTTACCATATAATAGTAATTAGTAATTACTATTAACAATAGTAATTGCCGACTCATATTAACTTTTATTTTACATCTACAGAATCGGGAGAAAATCGTGATCTTTATTTTAGGCAAAAAAATCGTAATTCTCATTTTAGCCAGAATCGTGCAGCTCTAATGTGTAGTAATCATCATCAATCATAAGCACGTGCTCCTCTCGAAATTAGCTTATAAATAAATTTCACAAAGTGAAACTGCTTTCACACTGAACACAGAACGCGCTGTGCTATGAAACCCATTCATTTCAATGCACTATGCAAAGACTGGTTTGTTGCATTGCTGTGGTTATTTTATTGGCGTGTGTTATTTGAAGTCATTATAATCAAAGCTATTAGGTTAAATTTATGAAGTCGAACAAAATTTATGATTTAATAATAAAGAATACAAATTTCCACTATTTTTTTAAATCAGCAAAAAAAAAACTCTTAATAAATATAACAAAATCCTGCTGAATAAATCGAATTCAATAAAATATTCTGATAAAATAAATAAGTCTTAAAAGATTATATGATTTAATAATAAATAATAAACAATTATTTACAAAGCATTTTTGCTTTCGATTTTCATCTGGGCGCATACAGAATTTTCAGTGTTGGCCCAACATTTTTGTGCATTTCTAGAAGTAACTAACTGATGTGCTTGTTGGGCAGGCCATCGACAATTGTCCTGCAGTTTGATGCGTCCGTTTATCAATTAAATGCAGTAAAATGTCATTTAAGCCATATATAAAAAATGAAAATTCAGGGTATATTTAAAATGTTTGTTGCGTGATTAAAAAAAAAATCAGTAGAAATTGTTTAAAAGGAGAAAATACTTAGAAATTGTCAGCAAATGCTTTACAAATTTAAGCAAAATCAGCAAATAAGTATCTATCAAACGGTAATAAAAAGCTATACAGTACATATAAAATAATGTTATAGTTAATTTAATAATAGGCATGAGTTATCAATATTGGCAAATTATGTTTTGTTGGTTAATGCAGTTTAGAGAAACTGATGTAAAATGTGTATTGATTTTTATTATTAATATTATTATTTTAATAATATAAATAATGTTTTAAGATTTTCCACACTTTATATATATAATTAGGGCGACGCGGTAGCTTAGTGGTTAGCACTGTCGCCTCACAGCAAGAAGGTCGCATGACCTTTGAGTTCGAGTCCTTGCTGGGCCAGTTTCCTCCAGGTGCTTCGTTTTCCCCCACAGTCCAAAGACATGCACTATAGGTGAATTGAATAAACTAAATTGACCTGATTGTTTGAGTGCATATGTGAGTGTATGGGTGTTTCCCAGTACTGGGTTGTAGCTGGAAGGGCATCCGCTGCGTAAAACATATGCTGGAATAGTTGGCGGTTCATTCCACTGTGGTGACCCCTGATGAATAAAGAGAATAAGCTGAAGGAAAATGAATATGTATAATTAACAGCATTAGGGATGGTCATTAGTTGTGTTGCATACTCATTTTTTGTGCAAATTCTGTTCTATAAAGTTGGTTGTAAATCTCTAGAAATAACTGATGTGTTTGTTGGGCAGGCCATCGGCGGTCAGTCGTCCCGCAGTCTGATGGATCAGTTTGCAGAGGTGCTCTTCTGTCTGAATAAGCACTGCTTCGCTCTGCTGACGGTGTGGCTCAAAGAGGCTCTGCGTTCACCAGGCTTTCCGTCCTCACGTGTGTCAGATGAGCAGAAGAACACCTTCAGCCAACAGGTGCTCAGGTGAGAAGAGTCCACGTTTACTTTTTAACACAATGAATCTTCTTTTTATTATTTTGTGAAATAATAAACAGGAAATAAAAAAACTCTGGGGTGAGAAGTGACCTTTATACACCTATAATATGATATTATTTATCTTTCAGTACACTTCAGTGTATCTAGTTATTATATAAGCAATGTTCTCAATAAAGTCAGGCCATATCTTGATTGTTTGAGGTTTATCTCGGTTAATTCTTGCTG